>NW_026648282.1:300000-484885 GCF_030028045.1 Hippopotamus amphibius kiboko
CTGAGCCTTGCCCCTGGAAGGCCTCGCTTCAAGGCTCTCAGCACCAGGCCCAGCCTGCAATGAGGCTGCAGCCTGGCCTCAAGTCCCAGGCTTGAACTGGGCACGGCTAGCTCGGAGCCCACCCCAGGCTCAGCCAGGCCTCCCTAAGGCCTGTGCTGGCCTAGGCCACTGCCAGCCAGCAGGACCTCGATGGAGCACAGTTCATTCGAGAAGGCCCCAGGGAGGTAGCCGTGTGTCTCTTGCACTGCTCGGAAGCTGCAGGTTCAGAGGCTGTGTGTGCAGGTTGCCGTTGGGGCCTGAGGTCCAAACAGTCATAAGCCAACTTTCAAGTGGGACTCCTGCTGCCTCGTAGCTGCCTGCCACACACCCTGGCTGCCTGTGCTGTCTGCACTGCCGGCAGGCCTCTGGGGGCACAGGCCAGTCGAGGCCAAGAAACAAGGTGCTTGCTCTCCCCTTGCTAGGACCTCCTCCTTACAGCACTCTGGACCAGGGCACACATGGCCCTGGACCAGCAGCCTGCAAGGAAGCTGCTGCTTAGCCATCCACAAAGGCCTGCAGCCCTTGGCAGGGAGCCTTCTGCTAAGGACAGCTTTCCCACTCCCAAGCCTTGCAGGAGTTCCTGGAGGCTCAGGCCTGCAGCGTTTTCCATCACAGAGCACTGGGTGCCCAAAGCCTCCCCTGCGGCTTCCGAGCACCCTGCAACCCACAGGCCCTTGGCACCCACTCTGTTGCCAGAGGCAAGTCCTAGGCAGGACTCTCGAGCTTGTAGAGCCAGAGGGTCTCCAGCTTGGAAGCCTGCTCAGGAGCTCAGTGGGAGCCAGGCTTCTGCTTCCACGCTGGTTGGCCAGCAGATGGAGGCATCGCTCCACCGAAAAACTCTCTGCTTTGCCTTCAGCCAGGGATCGCCCAGCTCAGCTCTCTCTGCCTCAAGCAGAAACTCGAGGGTGCATCCAGCCTGCAGGAGGAAGAGTGCCTTTGCCTGAGCACTGCTATGCTGGGGCAGCTCCCTGAAGGCTTCCTGGGGCCTCCTCTCCCCTCACACAGTCATGCCATTCAGCCCACCCGGGGAGCAAAGGTGCCCCTCGGCAGGGCTCAGGGGACGGCCTATGTGTGTTTCCATGGCTGGGAAAGGGCAGATCCAGAAGCTGGGTGTGCACTTGGGAATGGGGCCTGATGGGCATAGCCGGCCTTCCCTGCTTGGGAAGCAGGAGATCTGGGGCCTCCGAGCTGCATGCCAATCCCCCTCCCTGGATGCCCCTCTTGCTTCTTCTCTGCTGCCAAGCCTCTCTCACCACACGTGCGTCTCATCGAAAGGAGCAGGCTGCTTGCCATTCTTTGCAAGGACCTCACCCCACAGGCCTCGTTTCCTCGAACGGGAGTGCACATTGACCCAGAGCCTCCAGAGGAGCTGCTGTCTCTCCAGCCACAAAGGCCTGCAGCCGAATCCATGACAGCCTGCTGCATGGAGGGCTTCTATGGGAGAGTGCCATACATCCCAGGCGGGTGCTCCTTTGGCACACCGCTTTCCATGGGGAAACACTGTGTGTGCCAAGTGTCTCCTGTGTGCAGAAAATGTAGCCCCGGTGCCCGAGGTGCAGGGACTCCTCTTTGCACCCAGAGCAATGTGCTAGGCAGGCCTCCCATGCTGGGAGAGCCTCCACTTCCCCAACTGTGCAACTGCCTCAGGAACACATTTCTAGGGAGTGTGGGCCTGACAGGCAGGGCGGCCCGAGTGAGGAACGAGGATTGCAGGGGAAAGCCACTGCACTGAGCCTTGCCCCTGGAAGGCCTCGCTTCAAGGCTCTCAGCACCAGGCCCAGCCTGCAATGAGGCTGCAGCCTGGCCTCAAGTCCCAGGCTTGAACTGGGCACGGCTAGCTCGGAGCCCACCCCAGGCTCAGCCAGGCCTCCCTAAGGCCTGTGCTGGCCTAGGCCACTGCCAGCCAGCAGGACCTCGATGGAGCACAGTTCATTCGAGAAGGCCCCAGGGAGGTACCCGTGTGTCTCTTGCACTGCTCGGAAGCGGCAGGTTCAGAGGCTGTGTGTGCAGGTTGCCGTTGGGGCCTGAGGTCCAAACAGTCATAAGCCAACTTTCAAGCGGGACTCCTGCTGCCTCGTAGCTGCCTGCCACACACCCTGGCTGCCTGTGCTGTCTGCACTGCCGGCAGGCCTCTGGGGGCACAGGCCAGTCGAGGCCAAGAAACAAGGTGCTTGCTCTCCCCTTGCTAGGACCTCCTCCTTACAGCACTCTGGACCAGGGCACACATGGCCCTGGACCAGCAGCCTGCAAGGAAGCTGCTGCTTAGCCATCCACAAAGGCCTGCAGCCCTTGGCAGGGAGCCTTCTGCTAAGGACAGCTTTCCCACTCCCAAGCCTTGCAGGAGTTCCTGGAGGCTCAGGCCTGCAGCGTTTTCCATCACAGAGCACTGGGTGCCCAAAGCCTCCCCTGCGGCTTCCGAGCACCCTGCAACCCACAGGCCCTTGGCACCCACTCTGTTGCCAGAGGCAAGTCCTAGGCAGGACTCTCGAGCTTGTAGAGCCAGAGGGTCTCCAGCTTGGAAGCCTGCTCAGGAGCTCAGTGGGAGCCAGGCTTCTGCTTCCACGCTGGTTGGCCAGCAGATGGAGGCATCGCTCCACCGAAAAACTCTCTGCTTTGCCTTCAGCCAGGGATCGCCCAGCTCAGCTCTCTCTGCCTCAAGCAGAAACTCGAGGGTGCATCCAGCCTGCAGGAGGAAGAGTGCCTTTGCCTGAGCACTGCTATGCTGGGGCAGCTCCCTGAAGGCTTCCTGGGGCCTCCTCTCCCCTCACACAGTCATGCCATTCAGCCCACCCGGGGAGCAAAGGTGCCCCTCGGCAGGGCTCAGGGGACGGCCTATGTGTGTTTCCATGGCTGGGAAAGGGCAGATCCAGAAGCTGGGTGTGCACTTGGGAATGGGGCCTGATGGGCATAGCCGGCCTTCCCTGCTTGGGAAGCAGGAGATCTGGGGCCTCCGAGCTGCATGCCAATCCCCCTCCCTGGATGCCCCTCTTGCTTCTTCTCTGCTGCCAAGCCTCTCTCACCACACGTGCGTCTCATCGAAAGGAGCAGGCTGCTTGCCATTCTTTGCAAGGACCTCACCCCACAGGCCTCGTTTCCTCGAACGGGAGTGCACATTGACCCAGAGCCTCCAGAGGAGCTGCTGTCTCTCCAGCCACAAAGGCCTGCAGCCGAATCCATGACAGCCTGCTGCATGGAGGGCTTCTATGGGAGAGTGCCATACATCCCAGGCGGGTGCTCCTTTGGCACACCGCTTTCCATGGGGAAACACTGTGTGTGCCAAGTGTCTCCTGTGTGCAGAAAATGTAGCCCCGGTGCCCGAGGTGCAGGGACTCCTCTTTGCACCCAGAGCAATGTGCTAGGCAGGCCTCCCATGCTGGGAGAGCCTCCACTTCCCCAACTGTGCAACTGCCTCAGGAACACATTTCTAGGGAGTGTGGGCCTGACAGGCAGGGCGGCCCGAGTGAGGAACGAGGATTGCAGGGGAAAGCCACTGCACTGAGCCTTGCCCCTGGAAGGCCTCGCTTCAAGGCTCTCAGCACCAGGCCCAGCCTGCAATGAGGCTGCAGCCTGGCCTCAAGTCCCAGGCTTGAACTGGGCACGGCTAGCTCGGAGCCCACCCCAGGCTCAGCCAGGCCTCCCTAAGGCCTGTGCTGGCCTAGGCCACTGCCAGCCAGCAGGACCTCGATGGAGCACAGTTCATTCGAGAAGGCCCCAGGGAGGTACCCGTGTGTCTCTTGCACTGCTCGGAAGCTGCAGGTTCAGAGGCTGGGTGTGCAGGTTGCCGTTGGGGCCTGAGGTCCAAACAGTCATAAGCCAACTTTCAAGCGGGACTCCTGCTGCCTCGTAGCTGCCTGCCACACACCCTGGCTGCCTGTGCTGTCTGCACTGCCGGCAGGCCTCTGGGGGCACAGGCCAGTCGAGGCCAAGAAACAAGGTGCTTGCTCTCCCCTTGCTAGGACCTCCTCCTTACAGCACTCTGGACCAGGGCACACATGGCCCTGGACCAGCAGCCTGCAAGGAAGCTGCTGCTTAGCCATCCACAAAGGCCTGCAGCCCTTGGCAGGGAGCCTTCTGCTAAGGACAGCTTTCCCACTCCCAAGCCTTGCAGGAGTTCCTGGAGGCTCAGGCCTGCAGCGTTTTCCATCACAGAGCACTGGGTGCCCAAAGCCTCCCCTGCGGCTTCCGAGCACCCTGCAACCCACAGGCCCTTGGCACCCACTCTGTTGCCAGAGGCAAGTCCTAGGCAGGACTCTCGAGCTTGTAGAGCCAGAGGGTCTCCAGCTTGGAAGCCTGCTCAGGAGCTCAGTGGGAGCCAGGCTTCTGCTTCCACGCTGGTTGGCCAGCAGATGGAGGCATCGCTCCACCGAAAAACTCTCTGCTTTGCCTTCAGCCAGGGATCGCCCAGCTCAGCTCTCTCTGCCTCAAGCAGAAACTCGAGGGTGCATCCAGCCTGCAGGAGGAAGAGTGCCTTTGCCTGAGCACTGCTATGCTGGGGCAGCTCCCTGAAGGCTTCCTGGGGCCTCCTCTCCCCTCACACAGTCATGCCATTCAGCCCACCCGGGGAGCAAAGGTGCCCCTCGGCAGGGCTCAGGGGACGGCCTATGTGTGTTTCCATGGCTGGGAAAGGGCAGATCCAGAAGCTGGGTGTGCACTTGGGAATGGGGCCTGATGGGCATAGCCGGCCTTCCCTGCTTGGGAAGCAGGAGATCTGGGGCCTCCGAGCTGCATGCCAATCCCCCTCCCTGGATGCCCCTCTTGCTTCTTCTCTGCTGCCAAGCCTCTCTCACCACACGTGCGTCTCATCGAAAGGAGCAGGCTGCTTGCCATTCTTTGCAAGGACCTCACCCCACAGGCCTCGTTTCCTCGAACGGGAGTGCACATTGACCCAGAGCCTCCAGAGGAGCTGCTGTCTCTCCAGCCACAAAGGCCTGCAGCCGAATCCATGACAGCCTGCTGCATGGAGGGCTTCTATGGGAGAGTGCCATACATCCCAGGCGGGTGCTCCTTTGGCACACCGCTTTCCATGGGGAAACACTGTGTGTGCCAAGTGTCTCCTGTGTGCAGAAAATGTAGCCCCGGTGCCCGAGGTGCAGGGACTCCTCTTTGCACCCAGAGCAATGTGCTAGGCAGGCCTCCCATGCTGGGAGAGCCTCCACTTCCCCAACTGTGCAACTGCCTCAGGAACACATTTCTAGGGAGTGTGGGCCTGACAGGCAGGGCGGCCCGAGTGAGGAACGAGGATTGCAGGGGAAAGCCACTGCACTGAGCCTTGCCCCTGGAAGGCCTCGCTTCAAGGCTCTCAGCACCAGGCCCAGCCTGCAATGAGGCTGCAGCCTGGCCTCAAGTCCCAGGCTTGAACTGGGCACGGCTAGCTCGGAGCCCACCCCAGGCTCAGCCAGGCCTCCCTAAGGCCTGTGCTGGCCTAGGCCACTGCCAGCCAGCAGGACCTCGATGGAGCACAGTTCATTCGAGAAGGCCCCAGGGAGGTAGCCGTGTGTCTCTTGCACTGCTCGGAAGCTGCAGGTTCAGAGGCTGTGTGTGCAGGTTGCCGTTGGGGCCTGAGGTCCAAACAGTCATAAGCCAACTTTCAAGTGGGACTCCTGCTGCCTCGTAGCTGCCTGCCACACACCCTGGCTGCCTGTGCTGTCTGCACTGCCGGCAGGCCTCTGGGGGCACAGGCCAGTCGAGGCCAAGAAACAAGGTGCTTGCTCTCCCCTTGCTAGGACCTCCTCCTTACAGCACTCTGGACCAGGGCACACATGCCCCTGGACCAGCAGCCTGCAAGGAAGCTGCTGCTTAGCCATCCACAAAGGCCTGCAGCCCTTGGCAGGGAGCCTTCTGCTAAGGACAGCTTTCCCACTCCCAAGCCTTGCAGGAGTTCCTGGAGGCTCAGGCCTGCAGCGTTTTCCATCACAGAGCACTGGGTGCCCAAAGCCTCCCCTGCGGCTTCCGAGCACCCTGCAACCCACAGGCCCTTGGCACCCACTCTGTTGCCAGAGGCAAGTCCTAGGCAGGACTCTCGAGCTTGTAGAGCCAGAGGGTCTCCAGCTTGGAAGCCTGCTCAGGAGCTCAGTGGGAGCCAGGCTTCTGCTTCCATGCTGGTTGGCCAGCAGATGGAGGCATCGCTCCACCGAAAAACTCTCTGCTTTGCCTTCAGCCAGGGATCGCCCAGCTCAGCTCTCTCTGCCTCAAGCAGAAACTCGAGGGTGCATCCAGCCTGCAGGAGGAAGAGTGCCTTTGCCTGAGCACTGCTATGCTGGGGCAGCTCCCTGAAGGCTTCCTGGGGCCTCCTCTCCCCTCACACAGTCATGCCATTCAGCCCACCCGGGGAGCAAAGGTGCCCCTCGGCAGGGCTCAGGGGACGGCCTATGTGTGTTTCCATGGCTGGGAAAGGGCAGATCCAGAAGCTGGGTGTGCACTTGGGAATGGGGCCTGATGGGCATAGCCGGCCTTCCCTGCTTGGGAAGCAGGAGATCTGGGGCCTCCGAGCTGCATGCCAATCCCCCTCCCTGGATGCCCCTCTTGCTTCTTCTCTGCTGCCAAGCCTCTCTCACCACACGTGCGTCTCATCGAAAGGAGCAGGCTGCTTGCCATTCTTTGCAAGGACCTCACCCCACAGGCCTCGTTTCCTCGAACGGGAGTGCACATTGACCCAGAGCCTCCAGAGGAGCTGCTGTCTCTCCAGCCACAAAGGCCTGCAGCCGAATCCATGACAGCCTGCTGCATGGAGGGCTTCTATGGGAGAGTGCCATACATCCCAGGCGGGTGCTCCTTTGGCACACCGCTTTCCATGGGGAAACACTGTGTGTGCCAAGTGTCTCCTGTGTGCAGAAAATGTAGCCCCGGTGCCCGAGGTGCAGGGACTCCTCTTTGCACCCAGAGCAATGTGCTAGGCAGGCCTCCCATGCTGGGAGAGCCTCCACTTCCCCAACTGTGCAACTGCCTCAGGAACACATTTCTAGGGAGTGTGGGCCTGACAGGCAGGGCGGCCCGAGTGAGGAACGAGGATTGCAGGGGAAAGCCACTGCACTGAGCCTTGCCCCTGGAAGGCCTCGCTTCAAGGCTCTCAGCACCAGGCCCAGCCTGCAATGAGGCTGCAGCCTGGCCTCAAGTCCCAGGCTTGAACTGGGCACGGCTAGCTCGGAGCCCACCCCAGGCTCAGCCAGGCCTCCCTAAGGCCTGTGCTGGCCTAGGCCACTGCCAGCCAGCAGGACCTCGATGGAGCACAGTTCATTCGAGAAGGCCCCAGGGAGGTACCCGTGTGTCTCTTGCACTGCTCGGAAGCTGCAGGTTCAGAGGCTGGGTGTGCAGGTTGCCGTTGGGGCCTGAGGTCCAAACAGTCATAAGCCAACTTTCAAGCGGGACTCCTGCTGCCTCGTAGCTGCCTGCCACACACCCTGGCTGCCTGTGCTGTCTGCACTGCCGGCAGGCCTCTGGGGGCACAGGCCAGTCGAGGCCAAGAAACAAGGTGCTTGCTCTCCCCTTGCTAGGACCTCCTCCTTACAGCACTCTGGACCAGGGCACACATGGCCCTGGACCAGCAGCCTGCAAGGAAGCTGCTGCTTAGCCATCCACAAAGGCCTGCAGCCCTTGGCAGGGAGCCTTCTGCTAAGGACAGCTTTCCCACTCCCAAGCCTTGCAGGAGTTCCTGGAGGCTCAGGCCTGCAGCGTTTTCCATCACAGAGCACTGGGTGCCCAAAGCCTCCCCTGCGGCTTCCGAGCACCCTGCAACCCACAGGCCCTTGGCACCCACTCTGTTGCCAGAGGCAAGTCCTAGGCAGGACTCTCGAGCTTGTAGAGCCAGAGGGTCTCCAGCTTGGAAGCCTGCTCAGGAGCTCAGTGGGAGCCAGGCTTCTGCTTCCACGCTGGTTGGCCAGCAGATGGAGGCATCGCTCCACCGAAAAACTCTCTGCTTTGCCTTCAGCCAGGGATCGCCCAGCTCAGCTCTCTCTGCCTCAAGCAGAAACTCGAGGGTGCATCCAGCCTGCAGGAGGAAGAGTGCCTTTGCCTGAGCACTGCTATGCTGGGGCAGCTCCCTGAAGGCTTCCTGGGGCCTCCTCTCCCCTCACACAGTCATGCCATTCAGCCCACCCGGGGAGCAAAGGTGCCCCTCGGCAGGGCTCAGGGGACGGCCTATGTGTGTTTCCATGGCTGGGAAAGGGCAGATCCAGAAGCTGGGTGTGCACTTGGGAATGGGGCCTGATGGGCATAGCCGGCCTTCCCTGCTTGGGAAGCAGGAGATCTGGGGCCTCCGAGCTGCATGCCAATCCCCCTCCCTGGATGCCCCTCTTGCTTCTTCTCTGCTGCCAAGCCTCTCTCACCACACGTGCGTCTCATCGAAAGGAGCAGGCTGCTTGCCATTCTTTGCAAGGACCTCACCCCACAGGCCTCGTTTCCTCGAACGGGAGTGCACATTGACCCAGAGCCTCCAGAGGAGCTGCTGTCTCTCCAGCCACAAAGGCCTGCAGCCGAATCCATGACAGCCTGCTGCATGGAGGGCTTCTATGGGAGAGTGCCATACATCCCAGGCGGGTGCTCCTTTGGCACACCGCTTTCCATGGGGAAACACTGTGTGTGCCAAGTGTCTCCTGTGTGCAGAAAATGTAGCCCCGGTGCCCGAGGTGCAGGGACTCCTCTTTGCACCCAGAGCAATGTGCTAGGCAGGCCTCCCATGCTGGGAGAGCCTCCACTTCCCCAACTGTGCAACTGCCTCAGGAACACATTTCTAGGGAGTGTGGGCCTGACAGGCAGGGCGGCCCGAGTGAGGAACGAGGATTGCAGGGGAAAGCCACTGCACTGAGCCTTGCCCCTGGAAGGCCTCGCTTCAAGGCTCTCAGCACCAGGCCCAGCCTGCAATGAGGCTGCAGCCTGGCCTCAAGTCCCAGGCTTGAACTGGGCACGGCTAGCTCGGAGCCCACCCCAGGCTCAGCCAGGCCTCCCTAAGGCCTGTGCTGGCCTAGGCCACTGCCAGCCAGCAGGACCTCGATGGAGCACAGTTCATTCGAGAAGGCCCCAGGGAGGTAGCCGTGTGTCTCTTGCACTGCTCGGAAGCTGCAGGTTCAGAGGCTGTGTGTGCAGGTTGCCGTTGGGGCCTGAGGTCCAAACAGTCATAAGCCAACTTTCAAGTGGGACTCCTGCTGCCTCGTAGCTGCCTGCCACACACCCTGGCTGCCTGTGCTGTCTGCACTGCCGGCAGGCCTCTGGGGGCACAGGCCAGTCGAGGCCAAGAAACAAGGTGCTTGCTCTCCCCTTGCTAGGACCTCCTCCTTACAGCACTCTGGACCAGGGCACACATGCCCCTGGACCAGCAGCCTGCAAGGAAGCTGCTGCTTAGCCATCCACAAAGGCCTGCAGCCCTTGGCAGGGAGCCTTCTGCTAAGGACAGCTTTCCCACTCCCAAGCCTTGCAGGAGTTCCTGGAGGCTCAGGCCTGCAGCGTTTTCCATCACAGAGCACTGGGTGCCCAAAGCCTCCCCTGCGGCTTCCGAGCACCCTGCAACCCACAGGCCCTTGGCACCCACTCTGTTGCCAGAGGCAAGTCCTAGGCAGGACTCTCGAGCTTGTAGAGCCAGAGGGTCTCCAGCTTGGAAGCCTGCTCAGGAGCTCAGTGGGAGCCAGGCTTCTGCTTCCATGCTGGTTGGCCAGCAGATGGAGCCATCGCTCCACCGAAAAACTCTCTGCTTTGCCTTCAGCCAGGGATCGCCCAGCTCAGCTCTCTCTGCCTCAAGCAGAAACTCGAGGGTGCATCCAGCCTGCAGGAGGAAGAGTGCCTTTGCCTGAGCACTGCTATGCTGGGGCAGCTCCCTGAAGGCTTCCTGGGGCCTCCTCTCCCCTCACACAGTCATGCCATTCAGCCCACCCGGGGAGCAAAGGTGCCCCTCGGCAGGGCTCAGGGGACGGCCTATGTGTGTTTCCATGGCTGGGAAAGGGCAGATCCAGAAGCTGGGTGTGCACTTGGGAATGGGGCCTGATGGGCATAGCCGGCCTTCCCTGCTTGGGAAGCAGGAGATCTGGGGCCTCCGAGCTGCATGCCAATCCCCCTCCCTGGATGCCCCTCTTGCTTCTTCTCTGCTGCCAAGCCTCTCTCACCACACGTGCGTCTCATCGAAAGGAGCAGGCTGCTTGCCATTCTTTGCAAGGACCTCACCCCACAGGCCTCGTTTCCTCGAACGGGAGTGCACATTGACCCAGAGCCTCCAGAGGAGCTGCTGTCTCTCCAGCCACAAAGGCCTGCAGCCGAATCCATGACAGCCTGCT
This sequence comes from Hippopotamus amphibius kiboko, assembly GCF_030028045.1. Classification (NCBI taxonomy): domain Eukaryota; kingdom Metazoa; phylum Chordata; class Mammalia; order Artiodactyla; family Hippopotamidae; genus Hippopotamus; species Hippopotamus amphibius. Next base: position 310,296 of record NW_026648282.1, read on the forward strand.
GCATGGAGGGCTTCTATGGGAGAGTGCCATACATCCCAGGCGGGTGCTCCTTTGGCACACCGCTTTCCATGGGGAAACACTGTGTGTGCCAAGTGTCTCCTGTGTGCAGAAAATGTAGCCCCGGTGCCCGAGGTGCAGGGACTCCTCTTTGCACCCAGAGCAATGTGCTAGGCAGGCCTCCCATGCTGGGAGAGCCTCCACTTCCCCAACTGTGCAACTGCCTCAGGAACACATTTCTAGGGAGTGTGGGCCTGACAGGCAGGGCGGCCCGAGTGAGGAACGAGGATTGCAGGGGAAAGCCACTGCACTGAGCCTTGCCCCTGGAAGGCCTCGCTTCAAGGCTCTCAGCACCAGGCCCAGCCTGCAATGAGGCTGCAGCCTGGCCTCAAGTCCCAGGCTTGAACTGGGCACGGCTAGCTCGGAGCCCACCCCAGGCTCAGCCAGGCCTCCCTAAGGCCTGTGCTGGCCTAGGCCACTGCCAGCCAGCAGGACCTCGATGGAGCACAGTTCATTCGAGAAGGCCCCAGGGAGGTACCCGTGTGTCTCTTGCACTGCTCGGAAGCTGCAGGTTCAGAGGCTGTGTGTGCAGGTTGCCGTTGGGGCCTGAGGTCCAAACAGTCATAAGCCAACTTTCAAGCGGGACTCCTGCTGCCTCGTAGCTGCCTGCCACACACCCTGGCTGCCTGTGCTGTCTGCACTGCCGGCAGGCCTCTGGGGGCACAGGCCAGTCGAGGCCAAGAAACAAGGTGCTTGCTCTCCCCTTGCTAGGACCTCCTCCTTACAGCACTCTGGACCAGGGCACACATGGCCCTGGACCAGCAGCCTGCAAGGAAGCTGCTGCTTAGCCATCCACAAAGGCCTGCAGCCCTTGGCAGGGAGCCTTCTGCTAAGGACAGCTTTCCCACTCCCAAGCCTTGCAGGAGTTCCTGGAGGCTCAGGCCTGCAGCGTTTTCCATCACAGAGCACTGGGTGCCCAAAGCCTCCCCTGCGGCTTCCGAGCACCCTGCAACCCACAGGCCCTTGGCACCCACTCTGTTGCCAGAGGCAAGTCCTAGGCAGGACTCTCGAGCTTGTAGAGCCAGAGGGTCTCCAGCTTGGAAGCCTGCTCAGGAGCTCAGTGGGAGCCAGGCTTCTGCTTCCACGCTGGTTGGCCAGCAGATGGAGGCATCGCTCCACCGAAAAACTCTCTGCTTTGCCTTCAGCCAGGGATCGCCCAGCTCAGCTCTCTCTGCCTCAAGCAGAAACTCGAGGGTGCATCCAGCCTGCAGGAGGAAGAGTGCCTTTGCCTGAGCACTGCTATGCTGGGGCAGCTCCCTGAAGGCTTCCTGGGGCCTCCTCTCCCCTCACACAGTCATGCCATTCAGCCCACCCGGGGAGCAAAGGTGCCCCTCGGCAGGGCTCAGGGGACGGCCTATGTGTGTTTCCATGGCTGGGAAAGGGCAGATCCAGAAGCTGGGTGTGCACTTGGGAATGGGGCCTGATGGGCATAGCCGGCCTTCCCTGCTTGGGAAGCAGGAGATCTGGGGCCTCCGAGCTGCATGCCAATCCCCCTCCCTGGATGCCCCTCTTGCTTCTTCTCTGCTGCCAAGCCTCTCTCACCACACGTGCGTCTCATCGAAAGGAGCAGGCTGCTTGCCATTCTTTGCAAGGACCTCACCCCACAGGCCTCGTTTCCTCGAACGGGAGTGCACATTGACCCAGAGCCTCCAGAGGAGCTGCTGTCTCTCCAGCCACAAAGGCCTGCAGCCGAATCCATGACAGCCTGCTGCATGGAGGGCTTCTATGGGAGAGTGCCATACATCCCAGGCGGGTGCTCCTTTGGCACACCGCTTTCCATGGGGAAACACTGTGTGTGCCAAGTGTCTCCTGTGTGCAGAAAATGTAGCCCCGGTGCCCGAGGTGCAGGGACTCCTCTTTGCACCCAGAGCAATGTGCTAGGCAGGCCTCCCATGCTGGGAGAGCCTCCACTTCCCCAACTGTGCAACTGCCTCAGGAACACATTTCTAGGGAGTGTGGGCCTGACAGGCAGGGCGGCCCGAGTGAGGAACGAGGATTGCAGGGGAAAGCCACTGCACTGAGCCTTGCCCCTGGAAGGCCTCGCTTCAAGGCTCTCAGCACCAGGCCCAGCCTGCAATGAGGCTGCAGCCTGGCCTCAAGTCCCAGGCTTGAACTGGGCACGGCTAGCTCGGAGCCCACCCCAGGCTCAGCCAGGCCTCCCTAAGGCCTGTGCTGGCCTAGGCCACTGCCAGCCAGCAGGACCTCGATGGAGCACAGTTCATTCGAGAAGGCCCCAGGGAGGTACCCGTGTGTCTCTTGCACTGCTCGGAAGCTGCAGGTTCAGAGGCTGTGTGTGCAGGTTGCCGTTGGGGCCTGAGGTCCAAACAGTCATAAGCCAACTTTCAAGCGGGACTCCTGCTGCCTCGTAGCTGCCTGCCACACACCCTGGCTGCCTGTGCTGTCTGCACTGCCGGCAGGCCTCTGGGGGCACAGGCCAGTCGAGGCCAAGAAACAAGGTGCTTGCTCTCCCCTTGCTAGGACCTCCTCCTTACAGCACTCTGGACCAGGGCACACATGGCCCTGGACCAGCAGCCTGCAAGGAAGCTGCTGCTTAGCCATCCACAAAGGCCTGCAGCCCTTGGCAGGGAGCCTTCTGCTAAGGACAGCTTTCCCACTCCCAAGCCTTGCAGGAGTTCCTGGAGGCTCAGGCCTGCAGCGTTTTCCATCACAGAGCACTGGGTGCCCAAAGCCTCCCCTGCGGCTTCCGAGCACCCTGCAACCCACAGGCCCTTGGCACCCACTCTGTTGCCAGAGGCAAGTCCTAGGCAGGACTCTCGAGCTTGTAGAGCCAGAGGGTCTCCAGCTTGGAAGCCTGCTCAGGAGCTCAGTGGGAGCCAGGCTTCTGCTTCCACGCTGGTTGGCCAGCAGATGGAGGCATCGCTCCACCGAAAAACTCTCTGCTTTGCCTTCAGCCAGGGATCGCCCAGCTCAGCTCTCTCTGCCTCAAGCAGAAACTCGAGGGTGCATCCAGCCTGCAGGAGGAAGAGTGCCTTTGCCTGAGCACTGCTATGCTGGGGCAGCTCCCTGAAGGCTTCCTGGGGCCTCCTCTCCCCTCACACAGTCATGCCATTCAGCCCACCCGGGGAGCAAAGGTGCCCCTCGGCAGGGCTCAGGGGACGGCCTATGTGTGTTTCCATGGCTGGGAAAGGGCAGATCCAGAAGCTGGGTGTGCACTTGGGAATGGGGCCTGATGGGCATAGCCGGCCTTCCCTGCTTGGGAAGCAGGAGATCTGGGGCCTCCGAGCTGCATGCCAATCCCCCTCCCTGGATGCCCCTCTTGCTTCTTCTCTGCTGCCAAGCCTCTCTCACCACACGTGCGTCTCATCGAAAGGAGCAGGCTGCTTGCCATTCTTTGCAAGGACCTCACCCCACAGGCCTCGTTTCCTCGAACGGGAGTGCACATTGACCCAGAGCCTCCAGAGGAGCTGCTGTCTCTCCAGCCACAAAGGCCTGCAGCCGAATCCATGACAGCCTGCTGCATGGAGGGCTTCTATGGGAGAGTGCCATACATCCCAGGCGGGTGCTCCTTTGGCACACCGCTTTCCATGGGGAAACACTGTGTGTGCCAAGTGTCTCCTGTGTGCAGAAAATGTAGCCCCGGTGCCCGAGGTGCAGGGACTCCTCTTTGCACCCAGAGCAATGTGCTAGGCAGGCCTCCCATGCTGGGAGAGCCTCCACTTCCCCAACTGTGCAACTGCCTCAGGAACACATTTCTAGGGAGTGTGGGCCTGACAGGCAGGGCGGCCCGAGTGAGGAACGAGGATTGCAGGGGAAAGCCACTGCACTGAGCCTTGCCCCTGGAAGGCCTCGCTTCAAGGCTCTCAGCACCAGGCCCAGCCTGCAATGAGGCTGCAGCCTGGCCTCAAGTCCCAGGCTTGAACTGGGCACGGCTAGCTCGGAGCCCACCCCAGGCTCAGCCAGGCCTCCCTAAGGCCTGTGCTGGCCTAGGCCACTGCCAGCCAGCAGGACCTCGATGGAGCACAGTTCATTCGAGAAGGCCCCAGGGAGGTACCCGTGTGTCTCTTGCACTGCTCGGAAGCTGCAGGTTCAGAGGCTGTGTGTGCAGGTTGCCGTTGGGGCCTGAGGTCCAAACAGTCATAAGCCAACTTTCAAGCGGGACTCCTGCTGCCTCGTAGCTGCCTGCCACACACCCTGGCTGCCTGTGCTGTCTGCACTGCCGGCAGGCCTCTGGGGGCACAGGCCAGTCGAGGCCAAGAAACAAGGTGCTTGCTCTCCCCTTGCTAGGACCTCCTCCTTACAGCACTCTGGACCAGGGCACACATGGCCCTGGACCAGCAGCCTGCAAGGAAGCTGCTGCTTAGCCATCCACAAAGGCCTGCAGCCCTTGGCAGGGAGCCTTCTGCTAAGGACAGCTTTCCCACTCCCAAGCCTTGCAGGAGTTCCTGGAGGCTCAGGCCTGCAGCGTTTTCCATCACAGAGCACTGGGTGCCCAAAGCCTCCCCTGCGGCTTCCGAGCACCCTGCAACCCACAGGCCCTTGGCACCCACTCTGTTGCCAGAGGCAAGTCCTAGGCAGGACTCTCGAGCTTGTAGAGCCAGAGGGTCTCCAGCTTGGAAGCCTGCTCAGGAGCTCAGTGGGAGCCAGGCTTCTGCTTCCACGCTGGTTGGCCAGCAGATGGAGGCATCGCTCCACCGAAAAACTCTCTGCTTTGCCTTCAGCCAGGGATCGCCCAGCTCAGCTCTCTCTGCCTCAAGCAGAAACTCGAGGGTGCATCCAGCCTGCAGGAGGAAGAGTGCCTTTGCCTGAGCACTGCTATGCTGGGGCAGCTCCCTGAAGGCTTCCTGGGGCCTCCTCTCCCCTCACACAGTCATGCCATTCAGCCCACCCGGGGAGCAAAGGTGCCCCTCGGCAGGGCTCAGGGGACGGCCTATGTGTGTTTCCATGGCTGGGAAAGGGCAGATCCAGAAGCTGGGTGTGCACTTGGGAATGGGGCCTGATGGGCATAGCCGGCCTTCCCTGCTTGGGAAGCAGGAGATCTGGGGCCTCCGAGCTGCATGCCAATCCCCCTCCCTGGATGCCCCTCTTGCTTCTTCTCTGCTGCCAAGCCTCTCTCACCACACGTGCCTCTCATCGAAAGGAGCAGGCTGCTTGCCATTCTTTGCAAGGACCTCACCCCACAGGCCTCGTTTCCTCGAACGGGAGTGCACATTGACCCAGAGCCTCCAGAGGAGCTGCTGTCTCTCCAGCCACAAAGGCCTGCAGCCGAATCCATGACAGCCTGCTGCATGGAGGGCTTCTATGGGAGAGTGCCATACATCCCAGGCGGGTGCTCCTTTGGCACACCGCTTTCCATGGGGAAACACTGTGTGTGCCAAGTGTCTCCTGTGTGCAGAAAATGTAGCCCCGGTGCCCGAGGTGCAGGGACTCCTCTTTGCACCCAGAGCAATGTGCTAGGCAGGCCTCCCATGCTGGGAGAGCCTCCACTTCCCCAACTGTGCAACTGCCTCAGGAACACATTTCTAGGGAGTGTGGGCCTGACAGGCAGGGCGGCCCGAGTGAGGAACGAGGATTGCAGGGGAAAGCCACTGCACTGAGCCTTGCCCCTGGAAGGCCTCGCTTCAAGGCTCTCAGCACCAGGCCCAGCCTGCAATGAGGCTGCAGCCTGGCCTCAAGTCCCAGGCTTGAACTGGGCACGGCTAGCTCGGAGCCCACCCCAGGCTCAGCCAGGCCTCCCTAAGGCCTGTGCTGGCCTAGGCCACTGCCAGCCAGCAGGACCTCGATGGAGCACAGTTCATTCGAGAAGGCCCCAGGGAGGTACCCGTGTGTCTCTTGCACTGCTCGGAAGCGGCAGGTTCAGAGGCTGTGTGTGCAGGTTGCCGTTGGGGCCTGAGGTCCAAACAGTCATAAGCCAACTTTCAAGCGGGACTCCTGCTGCCTCGTAGCTGCCTGCCACACACCCTGGCTGCCTGTGCTGTCTGCACTGCCGGCAGGCCTCTGGGGGCACAGGCCAGTCGAGGCCAAGAAACAAGGTGCTTGCTCTCCCCTTGCTAGGACCTCCTCCTTACAGCACTCTGGACCAGGGCACACATGGCCCTGGACCAGCAGCCTGCAAGGAAGCTGCTGCTTAGCCATCCACAAAGGCCTGCAGCCCTTGGCAGGGAGCCTTCTGCTAAGGACAGCTTTCCCACTCCCAAGCCTTGCAGGAGTTCCTGGAGGCTCAGGCCTGCAGCGTTTTCCATCACAGAGCACTGGGTGCCCAAAGCCTCCCCTGCGGCTTCCGAGCACCCTGCAACCCACAGGCCCTTGGCACCCACTCTGTTGCCAGAGGCAAGTCCTAGGCAGGACTCTCGAGCTTGTAGAGCCAGAGGGTCTCCAGCTTGGAAGCCTGCTCAGGAGCTCAGTGGGAGCCAGGCTTCTGCTTCCACGCTGGTTGGCCAGCAGATGGAGGCATCGCTCCACCGAAAAACTCTCTGCTTTGCCTTCAGCCAGGGATCGCCCAGCTCAGCTCTCTCTGCCTCAAGCAGAAACTCGAGGGTGCATCCAGCCTGCAGGAGGAAGAGTGCCTTTGCCTGAGCACTGCTATGCTGGGGCAGCTCCCTGAAGGCTTCCTGGGGCCTCCTCTCCCCTCACACAGTCATGCCATTCAGCCCACCCGGGGAGCAAAGGTGCCCCTCGGCAGGGCTCAGGGGACGGCCTATGTGTGTTTCCATGGCTGGGAAAGGGCAGATCCAGAAGCTGGGTGTGCACTTGGGAATGGGGCCTGATGGGCATAGCCGGCCTTCCCTGCTTGGGAAGCAGGAGATCTGGGGCCTCCGAGCTGCATGCCAATCCCCCTCCCTGGATGCCCCTCTTGCTTCTTCTCTGCTGCCAAGCCTCTCTCACCACACGTGCGTCTCATCGAAAGGAGCAGGCTGCTTGCCATTCTTTGCAAGGACCTCACCCCACAGGCCTCGTTTCCTCGAACGGGAGTGCACATTGACCCAGAGCCTCCAGAGGAGCTGCTGTCTCTCCAGCCACAAAGGCCTGCAGCCGAATCCATGACAGCCTGCTGCATGGAGGGCTTCTATGGGAGAGTGCCATACATCCCAGGCGGGTGCTCCTTTGGCACACCGCTTTCCATGGGGAAACACTGTGTGTGCCAAGTGTCTCCTGTGTGCAGAAAATGTAGCCCCGGTGCCCGAGGTGCAGGGACTCCTCTTTGCACCCAGAGCAATGTGCTAGGCAGGCCTCCCATGCTGGGAGAGCCTCCACTTCCCCAACTGTGCAACTGCCTCAGGAACACATTTCTAGGGAGTGTGGGCCTGACAGGCAGGGCGGCCCGAGTGAGGAACGAGGATTGCAGGGGAAAGCCACTGCACTGAGCCTTGCCCCTGGAAGGCCTCGCTTCAAGGCTCTCAGCACCAGGCCCAGCCTGCAATGAGGCTGCAGCCTGGCCTCAAGTCCCAGGCTTGAACTGGGCACGGCTAGCTCGGAGCCCACCCCAGGCTCAGCCAGGCCTCCCTAAGGCCTGTGCTGGCCTAGGCCACTGCCAGCCAGCAGGACCTCGATGGAGCACAGTTTATTCGAGAAGGCCCCAGGGAGGTACCCGTGTGTCTCTTGCACTGCTCGGAAGCGGCAGGTTCAGAGGCTGTGTGTGCAGGTTGCCGTTGGGGCCTGAGGTCCAAACAGTCATAAGCCAACTTTCAAGCGGGACTCCTGCTGCCTCGTAGCTGCCTGCCACACACCCTGGCTGCCTGTGCTGTCTGCACTGCCGGCAGGCCTCTGGGGGCACAGGCCAGTCGAGGCCAAGAAACAAGGTGCTTGCTCTCCCCTTGCTAGGACCTCCTCCTTACAGCACTCTGGACCAGGGCACACATGGCCCTGGACCAGCAGCCTGCAAGGAAGCTGCTGCTTAGCCATCCACAAAGGCCTGCAGCCCTTGGCAGGGAGCCTTCTGCTAAGGACAGCTTTCCCACTCCCAAGCCTTGCAGGAGTTCCTGGAGGCTCAGGCCTGCAGCGTTTTCCATCACAGAGCACTGGGTGCCCAAAGCCTCCCCTGCGGCTTCCGAGCACCCTGCAACCCACAGGCCCTTGGCACCCACTCTGTTGCCAGAGGCAAGTCCTAGGCAGGACTCTCGAGCTTGTAGAGCCAGAGGGTCTCCAGCTTGGAAGCCTGCTCAGGAGCTCAGTGGGAGCCAGGCTTCTGCTTCCACGCTGGTTGGCCAGCAGATGGAGGCATCGCTCCACCGAAAAACTCTCTGCTTTGCCTTCAGCCAGGGATCGCCCAGCTCAGCTCTCTCTGCCTCAAGCAGAAACTCGAGGGTGCATCCAGCCTGCAGGAGGAAGAGTGCCTTTGCCTGAGCACTGCTATGCTGGGGCAGCTCCCTGAAGGCTTCCTGGGGCCTCCTCTCCCCTCACACAGTCATGCCATTCAGCCCACCCGGGGAGCAAAGGTGCCCCTCGGCAGGGCTCAGGGGACGGCCTATGTGTGTTTCCATGGCTGGGAAAGGGCAGATCCAGAAGCTGGGTGTGCACTTGGGAATGGGGCCTGATGGGCATAGCCGGCCTTCCCTGCTTGGGAAGCAGGAGATCTGGGGCCTCCGAGCTGCATGCCAATCCCCCTCCCTGGATGCCCCTCTTGCTTCTTCTCTGCTGCCAAGCCTCTCTCACCACACGTGCGTCTCATCGAAAGGAGCAGGCTGCTTGCCATTCTTTGCAAGGACCTCACCCCACAGGCCTCGTTTCCTCGAACGGGAGTGCACATTGACCCAGAGCCTCCAGAGGAGCTGCTGTCTCTCCAGCCACAAAGGCCTGCAGCCGAATCCATGACAGCCTGCTGCATGGAGGGCTTCTATGGGAGAGTGCCATACATCCCAGGCGGGTGCTCCTTTGGCACACCGCTTTCCATGGGGAAACACTGTGTGTGCCAAGTGTCTCCTGTGTGCAGAAAATGTAGCCCCGGTGCCCGAGGTGCAGGGACTCCTCTTTGCACCCAGAGCAATGTGCTAGGCAGGCCTCCCATGCTGGGAGAGCCTCCACTTCCCCAACTGTGCAACTGCCTCAGGAACACATTTCTAGGGAGTGTGGGCCTGACAGGCAGGGCGGCCCGAGTGAGGAACGAGGATTGCAGGGGAAAGCCACTGCACTGAGCCTTGCCCCTGGAAGGCCTCGCTTCAAGGCTCTCAGCACCAGGCCCAGCCTGCAATGAGGCTGCAGCCTGGCCTCAAGTCCCAGGCTTGAACTGGGCACGGCTAGCTCGGAGCCCACCCCAGGCTCAGCCAGGCCTCCCTAAGGCCTGTGCTGGCCTAGGCCACTGCCAGCCAGCAGGACCTCGATGGAGCACAGTTCATTCGAGAAGGCCCCAGGGAGGTACCCGTGTGTCTCTTGCACTGCTCGGAAGCTGCAGGTTCAGAGGCTGTGTGTGCAGGTTGCCGTTGGGGCCTGAGGTCCAAACAGTCATAAGCCAACTTTCAAGCGGGACTCCTGCTGCCTCGTAGCTGCCTGCCACACACCCTGGCTGCCTGTGCTGTCTGCACTGCCGGCAGGCCTCTGGGGGCACAGGCCAGTCGAGGCCAAGAAACAAGGTGCTTGCTCTCCCCTTGCTAGGACCTCCTCCTTACAGCACTCTGGACCAGGGCACACATGGCCCTGGACCAGCAGCCTGCAAGGAAGCTGCTGCTTAGCCATCCACAAAGGCCTGCAGCCCTTGGCAGGGAGCCTTCTGCTAAGGACAGCTTTCCCACTCCCAAGCCTTGCAGGAGTTCCTGGAGGCTCAGGCCTGCAGCGTTTTCCATCACAGAGCACTGGGTGCCCAAAGCCTCCCCTGCGGCTTCCGAGCACCCTGCAACCCACAGGCCCTTGGCACCCACTCTGTTGCCAGAGGCAAGTCCTAGGCAGGACTCTCGAGCTTGTAGAGCCAGAGGGTCTCCAGCTTGGAAGCCTGCTCAGGAGCTCAGTGGGAGCCAGGCTTCTGCTTCCACGCTGGTTGGCCAGCAGATGGAGGCATCGCTCCACCGAAAAACTCTCTGCTTTGCCTTCAGCCAGGGATCGCCCAGCTCAGCTCTCTCTGCCTCAAGCAGAAACTCGAGGGTGCATCCAGCCTGCAGGAGGAAGAGTGCCTTTGCCTGAGCACTGCTATGCTGGGGCAGCTCCCTGAAGGCTTCCTGGGGCCTCCTCTCCCCTCACACAGTCATGCCATTCAGCCCACCCGGGGAGCAAAGGTGCCCCTCGGCAGGGCTCAGGGGACGGCCTATGTGTGTTTCCATGGCTGGGAAAGGGCAGATCCAGAAGCTGGGTGTGCACTTGGGAATGGGGCCTGATGGGCATAGCCGGCCTTCCCTGCTTGGGAAGCAGGAGATCTGGGGCCTCCGAGCTGCATGCCAATCCCCCTCCCTGGATGCCCCTCTTGCTTCTTCTCTGCTGCCAAGCCTCTCTCACCACACGTGCGTCTCATCGAAAGGAGCAGGCTGCTTGCCATTCTTTGCAAGGACCTCACCCCACAGGCCTCGTTTCCTCGAACGGGAGTGCACATTGACCCAGAGCCTCCAGAGGAGCTGCTGTCTCTCCAGCCACAAAGGCCTGCAGCCGAATCCATGACAGCCTGCTGCATGGAGGGCTTCTATGGGAGAGTGCCATACATCCCAGGCGGGTGCTCCTTTGGCACACCGCTTTCCATGGGGAAACACTGTGTGTGCCAAGTGTCTCCTGTGTGCAGAAAATGTAGCCCCGGTGCCCGAGGTGCAGGGACTCCTCTTTGCACCCAGAGCAATGTGCTAGGCAGGCCTCCCATGCTGGGAGAGCCTCCACTTCCCCAACTGTGCAACTGCCTCAGGAACACATTTCTAGGGAGTGTGGGCCTGACAGGCAGGGCGGCCCGAGTGAGGAACGAGGATTGCAGGGGAAAGCCACTGCACTGAGCCTTGCCCCTGGAAGGCCTCGCTTCAAGGCTCTCAGCACCAGGCCCAGCCTGCAATGAGGCTGCAGCCTGGCCTCAAGTCCCAGGCTTGAACTGGGCACGGCTAGCTCGGAGCCCACCCCAGGCTCAGCCAGGCCTCCCTAAGGCCTGTGCTGGCCTAGGCCACTGCCAGCCAGCAGGACCTCGATGGAGCACAGTTTATTCGAGAAGGCCCCAGGGAGGTACCCGTGTGTCTCTTGCACTGCTCGGAAGCGGCAGGTTCAGAGGCTGTGTGTGCAGGTTGCCGTTGGGGCCTGAGGTCCAAACAGTCATAAGCCAACTTTCAAGCGGGACTCCTGCTGCCTCGTAGCTGCCTGCCACACACCCTGGCTGCCTGTGCTGTCTGCACTGCCGGCAGGCCTCTGGGGGCACAGGCCAGTCGAGGCCAAGAAACAAGGTGCTTGCTCTCCCCTTGCTAGGACCTCCTCCTTACAGCACTCTGGACCAGGGCACACATGGCCCTGGACCAGCAGCCTGCAAGGAAGCTGCTGCTTAGCCATCCACAAAGGCCTGCAGCCCTTGGCAGGGAGCCTTCTGCTAAGGACAGCTTTCCCACTCCCAAGCCTTGCAGGAGTTCCTGGAGGCTCAGGCCTGCAGCGTTTTCCATCACAGAGCACTGGGTGCCCAAAGCCTCCCCTGCGGCTTCCGAGCACCCTGCAACCCACAGGCCCTTGGCACCCACTCTGTTGCCAGAGGCAAGTCCTAGGCAGGACTCTCGAGCTTGTAGAGCCAGAGGGTCTCCAGCTTGGAAGCCTGCTCAGGAGCTCAGTGGGAGCCAGGCTTCTGCTTCCACGCTGGTTGGCCAGCAGATGGAGGCATCGCTCCACCGAAAAACTCTCTGCTTTGCCTTCAGCCAGGGATCGCCCAGCTCAGCTCTCTCTGCCTCAAGCAGAAACTCGAGGGTGCATCCAGCCTGCAGGAGGAAGAGTGCCTTTGCCTGAGCACTGCTATGCTGGGGCAGCTCCCTGAAGGCTTCCTGGGGCCTCCTCTCCCCTCACACAGTCATGCCATTCAGCCCACCCGGGGAGCAAAGGTGCCCCTCGGCAGGGCTCAGGGGACGGCCTATGTGTGTTTCCATGGCTGGGAAAGGGCAGATCCAGAAGCTGGGTGTGCACTTGGGAATGGGGCCTGATGGGCATAGCCGGCCTTCCCTGCTTGGGAAGCAGGAGATCTGGGGCCTCCGAGCTGCATGCCAATCCCCCTCCCTGGATGCCCCTCTTGCTTCTTCTCTGCTGCCAAGCCTCTCTCACCACACGTGCGTCTCATCGAAAGGAGCAGGCTGCTTGCCATTCTTTGCAAGGACCTCACCCCACAGGCCTCGTTTCCTCGAACGGGAGTGCACATTGACCCAGAGCCTCCAGAGGAGCTGCTGTCTCTCCAGCCACAAAGGCCTGCAGCCGAATCCATGACAGCCTGCTGCATGGAGGGCTTCTATGGGAGAGTGCCATACATCCCAGGCGGGTGCTCCTTTGGCACACCGCTTTCCATGGGGAAACACTGTGTGTGCCAAGTGTCTCCTGTGTGCAGAAAATGTAGCCCCGGTGCCCGAGGTGCAGGGACTCCTCTTTGCACCCAGAGCAATGTGCTAGGCAGGCCTCCCATGCTGGGAGAGCCTCCACTTCCCCAACTGTGCAACTGCCTCAGGAACACATTTCTAGGGAGTGTGGGCCTGACAGGCAGGGCGGCCCGAGTGAGGAACGAGGATTGCAGGGGAAAGCCACTGCACTGAGCCTTGCCCCTGGAAGGCCTCGCTTCAAGGCTCTCAGCACCAGGCCCAGCCTGCAATGAGGCTGCAGCCTGGCCTCAAGTCCCAGGCTTGAACTGGGCACGGCTAGCTCGGAGCCCACCCCAGGCTCAGCCAGGCCTCCCTAAGGCCTGTGCTGGCCTAGGCCACTGCCAGCCAGCAGGACCTCGATGGAGCACAGTTCATTCGAGAAGGCCCCAGGGAGGTACCCGTGTGTCTCTTGCACTGCTCGGAAGCGGCAGGTTCAGAGGCTGTGTGTGCAGGTTGCCGTTGGGGCCTGAGGTCCAAACAGTCATAAGCCAACTTTCAAGCGGGACTCCTGCTGCCTCGTAGCTGCCTGCCACACACCCTGGCTGCCTGTGCTGTCTGCACTGCCGGCAGGCCTCTGGGGGCACAGGCCAGTCGAGGCCAAGAAACAAGGTGCTTGCTCTCCCCTTGCTAGGACCTCCTCCTTACAGCACTCTGGACCAGGGCACACATGGCCCTGGACCAGCAGCCTGCAAGGAAGCTGCTGCTTAGCCATCCACAAAGGCCTGCAGCCCTTGGCAGGGAGCCTTCTGCTAAGGACAGCTTTCCCACTCCCAAGCCTTGCAGGAGTTCCTGGAGGCTCAGGCCTGCAGCGTTTTCCATCACAGAGCACTGGGTGCCCAAAGCCTCCCCTGCGGCTTCCGAGCACCCTGCAACCCACAGGCCCTTGGCACCCACTCTGTTGCCAGAGGCAAGTCCTAGGCAGGACTCTCGAGCTTGTAGAGCCAGAGGGTCTCCAGCTTGGAAGCCTGCTCAGGAGCTCAGTGGGAGCCAGGCTTCTGCTTCCACGCTGGTTGGCCAGCAGATGGAGGCATCGCTCCACCGAAAAACTCTCTGCTTTGCCTTCAGCCAGGGATCGCCCAGCTCAGCTCTCTCTGCCTCAAGCAGAAACTCGAGGGTGCATCCAGCCTGCAGGAGGAAGAGTGCCTTTGCCTGAGCACTGCTATGCTGGGGCAGCTCCCTGAAGGCTTCCTGGGGCCTCCTCTCCCCTCACACAGTCATGCCATTCAGCCCACCCGGGGAGCAAAGGTGCCCCTCGGCAGGGCTCAGGGGACGGCCTATGTGTGTTTCCATGGCTGGGAAAGGGCAGATCCAGAAGCTGGGTGTGCACTTGGGAATGGGGCCTGATGGGCATAGCCGGCCTTCCCTGCTTGGGAAGCAGGAGATCTGGGGCCTCCGAGCTGCATGCCAATCCCCCTCCCTGGATGCCCCTCTTGCTTCTTCTCTGCTGCCAAGCCTCTCTCACCACACGTGCGTCTCATCGAAAGGAGCAGGCTGCTTGCCATTCTTTGCAAGGACCTCACCCCACAGGCCTCGTTTCCTCGAACGGGAGTGCACATTGACCCAGAGCCTCCAGAGGAGCTGCTGTCTCTCCAGCCACAAAGGCCTGCAGCCGAATCCATGACAGCCTGCTGCATGGAGGGCTTCTATGGGAGAGTGCCATACATCCCAGGCGGGTGCTCCTTTGGCACACCGCTTTCCATGGGGAAACACTGTGTGTGCCAAGTGTCTCCTGTGTGCAGAAAATGTAGCCCCGGTGCCCGAGGTGCAGGGACTCCTCTTTGCACCCAGAGCAATGTGCTAGGCAGGCCTCCCATGCTGGGAGAGCCTCCACTTCCCCAACTGTGCAACTGCCTCAGGAACACATTTCTAGGGAGTGTGGGCCTGACAGGCAGGGCGGCCCGAGTGAGGAACGAGGATTGCAGGGGAAAGCCACTGCACTGAGCCTTGCCCCTGGAAGGCCTCGCTTCAAGGCTCTCAGCACCAGGCCCAGCCTGCAATGAGGCTGCAGCCTGGCCTCAAGTCCCAGGCTTGAACTGGGCACGGCTAGCTCGGAGCCCACCCCAGGCTCAGCCAGGCCTCCCTAAGGCCTGTGCTGGCCTAGGCCACTGCCAGCCAGCAGGACCTCGATGGAGCACAGTTCATTCGAGAAGGCCCCAGGGAGGTACCCGTGTGTCTCTTGCACTGCTCGGAAGCGGCAGGTTCAGAGGCTGTGTGTGCAGGTTGCCGTTGGGGCCTGAGGTCCAAACAGTCATAAGCCAACTTTCAAGCGGGACTCCTGCTGCCTCGTAGCTGCCTGCCACACACCCTGGCTGCCTGTGCTGTCTGCACTGCCGGCAGGCCTCTGGGGGCACAGGCCAGTCGAGGCCAAGAAACAAGGTGCTTGCTCTCCCCTTGCTAGGACCTCCTCCTTACAGCACTCTGGACCAGGGCACACATGGCCCTGGACCAGCAGCCTGCAAGGAAGCTGCTGCTTAGCCATCCACAAAGGCCTGCAGCCCTTGGCAGGGAGCCTTCTGCTAAGGACAGCTTTCCCACTCCCAAGCCTTGCAGGAGTTCCTGGAGGCTCAGGCCTGCAGCGTTTTCCATCACAGAGCACTGGGTGCCCAAAGCCTCCCCTGCGGCTTCCGAGCACCCTGCAACCCACAGGCCCTTGGCACCCACTCTGTTGCCAGAGGCAAGTCCTAGGCAGGACTCTCGAGCTTGTAGAGCCAGAGGGTCTCCAGCTTGGAAGCCTGCTCAGGAGCTCAGTGGGAGCCAGGCTTCTGCTTCCACGCTGGTTGGCCAGCAGATGGAGGCATCGCTCCACCGAAAAACTCTCTGCTTTGCCTTCAGCCAGGGATCGCCCAGCTCAGCTCTCTCTGCCTCAAGCAGAAACTCGAGGGTGCATCCAGCCTGCAGGAGGAAGAGTGCCTTTGCCTGAGCACTGCTATGCTGGGGCAGCTCCCTGAAGGCTTCCTGGGGCCTCCTCTCCCCTCACACAGTCATGCCATTCAGCCCACCCGGGGAGCAAAGGTGCCCCTCGGCAGGGCTCAGGGGACGGCCTATGTGTGTTTCCATGGCTGGGAAAGGGCAGATCCAGAAGCTGGGTGTGCACTTGGGAATGGGGCCTGATGGGCATAGCCGGCCTTCCCTGCTTGGGAAGCAGGAGATCTGGGGCCTCCGAGCTGCATGCCAATCCCCCTCCCTGGATGCCCCTCTTGCTTCTTCTCTGCTGCCAAGCCTCTCTCACCACACGTGCCTCTCATCGAAAGGAGCAGGCTGCTTGCCATTCTTTGCAAGGACCTCACCCCACAGGCCTCGTTTCCTCGAACGGGAGTGCACATTGACCCAGAGCCTCCAGAGGAGCTGCTGTCTCTCCAGCCACAAAGGCCTGCAGCCGAATCCATGACAGCCTGCTGCATGGAGGGCTTCTATGGGAGAGTGCCATACATCCCAGGCGGGTGCTCCTTTGGCACACCGCTTTCCATGGGGAAACACTGTGTGTGCCAAGTGTCTCCTGTGTGCAGAAAATGTAGCCCCGGTGCCCGAGGTGCAGGGACTCCTCTTTGCACCCAGAGCAATGTGCTAGGCAGGCCTCCCATGCTGGGAGAGCCTCCACTTCCCCAACTGTGCAACTGCCTCAGGAACACATTTCTAGGGAGTGTGGGCCTGACAGGCAGGGCGGCCCGAGTGAGGAACGAGGATTGCAGGGGAAAGCCACTGCACTGAGCCTTGCCCCTGGAAGGCCTCGCTTCAAGGCTCTCAGCACCAGGCCCAGCCTGCAATGAGGCTGCAGCCTGGCCTCAAGTCCCAGGCTTGAACTGGGCACGGCTAGCTCGGAGCCCACCCCAGGCTCAGCCAGGCCTCCCTAAGGCCTGTGCTGGCCTAGGCCACTGCCAGCCAGCAGGACCTCGATGGAGCACAGTTCATTCGAGAAGGCCCCAGGGAGGTACCCGTGTGTCTCTTGCACTGCTCGGAAGCGGCAGGTTCAGAGGCTGTGTGTGCAGGTTGCCGTTGGGGCCTGAGGTCCAAACAGTCATAAGCCAACTTTCAAGCGGGACTCCTGCTGCCTCGTAGCTGCCTGCCACACACCCTGGCTGCCTGTGCTGTCTGCACTGCCGGCAGGCCTCTGGGGGCACAGGCCAGTCGAGGCCAAGAAACAAGGTGCTTGCTCTCCCCTTGCTAGGACCTCCTCCTTACAGCACTCTGGACCAGGGCACACATGGCCCTGGACCAGCAGCCTGCAAGGAAGCTGCTGCTTAGCCATCCACAAAGGCCTGCAGCCCTTGGCAGGGAGCCTTCTGCTAAGGACAGCTTTCCCACTCCCAAGCCTTGCAGGAGTTCCTGGAGGCTCAGGCCTGCAGCGTTTTCCATCACAGAGCACTGGGTGCCCAAAGCCTCCCCTGCGGCTTCCGAGCACCCTGCAACCCACAGGCCCTTGGCACCCACTCTGTTGCCAGAGGCAAGTCCTAGGCAGGACTCTCGAGCTTGTAGAGCCAGAGGGTCTCCAGCTTGGAAGCCTGCTCAGGAGCTCAGTGGGAGCCAGGCTTCTGCTTCCACGCTGGTTGGCCAGCAGATGGAGGCATCGCTCCACCGAAAAACTCTCTGCTTTGCCTTCAGCCAGGGATCGCCCAGCTCAGCTCTCTCTGCCTCAAGCAGAAACTCGAGGGTGCATCCAGCCTGCAGGAGGAAGAGTGCCTTTGCCTGAGCACTGCTATGCTGGGGCAGCTCCCTGAAGGCTTCCTGGGGCCTCCTCTCCCCTCACACAGTCATGCCATTCAGCCCACCCGGGGAGCAAAGGTGCCCCTCGGCAGGGCTCAGGGGACGGCCTATGTGTGTTTCCATGGCTGGGAAAGGGCAGATCCAGAAGCTGGGTGTGCACTTGGGAATGGGGCCTGATGGGCATAGCCGGCCTTCCCTGCTTGGGAAGCAGGAGATCTGGGGCCTCCGAGCTGCATGCCAATCCCCCTCCCTGGATGCCCCTCTTGCTTCTTCTCTGCTGCCAAGCCTCTCTCACCACACGTGCGTCTCATCGAAAGGAGCAGGCTGCTTGCCATTCTTTGCAAGGACCTCACCCCACAGGCCTCGTTTCCTCGAACGGGAGTGCACATTGACCCAGAGCCTCCAGAGGAGCTGCTGTCTCTCCAGCCACAAAGGCCTGCAGCCGAATCCATGACAGCCTGCTGCATGGAGGGCTTCTATGGGAGAGTGCCATACATCCCAGGCGGGTGCTCCTTTGGCACACCGCTTTCCATGGGGAAACACTGTGTGTGCCAAGTGTCTCCTGTGTGCAGAAAATGTAGCCCCGGTGCCCGAGGTGCAGGGACTCCTCTTTGCACCCAGAGCAATGTGCTAGGCAGGCCTCCCATGCTGGGAGAGCCTCCACTTCCCCAACTGTGCAACTGCCTCAGGAACACATTTCTAGGGAGTGTGGGCCTGACAGGCAGGGCGGCCCGAGTGAGGAACGAGGATTGCAGGGGAAAGCCACTGCACTGAGCCTTGCCCCTGGAAGGCCTCGCTTCAAGGCTCTCAGCACCAGGCCCAGCCTGCAATGAGGCTGCAGCCTGGCCTCAAGTCCCAGGCTTGAACTGGGCACGGCTAGCTCGGAGCCCACCCCAGGCTCAGCCAGGCCTCCCTAAGGCCTGTGCTGGCCTAGGCCACTGCCAGCCAGCAGGACCTCGATGGAGCACAGTTCATTCGAGAAGGCCCCAGGGAGGTACCCGTGTGTCTCTTGCACTGCTCGGAAGCGGCAGGTTCAGAGGCTGTGTGTGCAGGTTGCCGTTGGGGCCTGAGGTCCAAACAGTCATAAGCCAACTTTCAAGCGGGACTCCTGCTGCCTCGTAGCTGCCTGCCACACACCCTGGCTGCCTGTGCTGTCTGCACTGCCGGCAGGCCTCTGGGGGCACAGGCCAGTCGAGGCCAAGAAACAAGGTGCTTGCTCTCCCCTTGCTAGGACCTCCTCCTTACAGCACTCTGGACCAGGGCACACATGGCCCTGGACCAGCAGCCTGCAAGGAAGCTGCTGCTTAGCCATCCACAAAGGCCTGCAGCCCTTGGCAGGGAGCCTTCTGCTAAGGACAGCTTTCCCACTCCCA
Source organism: Hippopotamus amphibius kiboko (assembly GCF_030028045.1). NCBI lineage: Eukaryota > Metazoa > Chordata > Mammalia > Artiodactyla > Hippopotamidae > Hippopotamus > Hippopotamus amphibius. The sequence continues at coordinate 328,876 of NW_026648282.1, forward strand.
AGCCTTGCAGGAGTTCCTGGAGGCTCAGGCCTGCAGCGTTTTCCATCACAGAGCACTGGGTGCCCAAAGCCTCCCCTGCGGCTTCCGAGCACCCTGCAACCCACAGGCCCTTGGCACCCACTCTGTTGCCAGAGGCAAGTCCTAGGCAGGACTCTCGAGCTTGTAGAGCCAGAGGGTCTCCAGCTTGGAAGCCTGCTCAGGAGCTCAGTGGGAGCCAGGCTTCTGCTTCCACGCTGGTTGGCCAGCAGATGGAGGCATCGCTCCACCGAAAAACTCTCTGCTTTGCCTTCAGCCAGGGATCGCCCAGCTCAGCTCTCTCTGCCTCAAGCAGAAACTCGAGGGTGCATCCAGCCTGCAGGAGGAAGAGTGCCTTTGCCTGAGCACTGCTATGCTGGGGCAGCTCCCTGAAGGCTTCCTGGGGCCTCCTCTCCCCTCACACAGTCATGCCATTCAGCCCACCCGGGGAGCAAAGGTGCCCCTCGGCAGGGCTCAGGGGACGGCCTATGTGTGTTTCCATGGCTGGGAAAGGGCAGATCCAGAAGCTGGGTGTGCACTTGGGAATGGGGCCTGATGGGCATAGCCGGCCTTCCCTGCTTGGGAAGCAGGAGATCTGGGGCCTCCGAGCTGCATGCCAATCCCCCTCCCTGGATGCCCCTCTTGCTTCTTCTCTGCTGCCAAGCCTCTCTCACCACACGTGCGTCTCATCGAAAGGAGCAGGCTGCTTGCCATTCTTTGCAAGGACCTCACCCCACAGGCCTCGTTTCCTCGAACGGGAGTGCACATTGACCCAGAGCCTCCAGAGGAGCTGCTGTCTCTCCAGCCACAAAGGCCTGCAGCCGAATCCATGACAGCCTGCTGCATGGAGGGCTTCTATGGGAGAGTGCCATACATCCCAGGCGGGTGCTCCTTTGGCACACCGCTTTCCATGGGGAAACACTGTGTGTGCCAAGTGTCTCCTGTGTGCAGAAAATGTAGCCCCGGTGCCCGAGGTGCAGGGACTCCTCTTTGCACCCAGAGCAATGTGCTAGGCAGGCCTCCCATGCTGGGAGAGCCTCCACTTCCCCAACTGTGCAACTGCCTCAGGAACACATTTCTAGGGAGTGTGGGCCTGACAGGCAGGGCGGCCCGAGTGAGGAACGAGGATTGCAGGGGAAAGCCACTGCACTGAGCCTTGCCCCTGGAAGGCCTCGCTTCAAGGCTCTCAGCACCAGGCCCAGCCTGCAATGAGGCTGCAGCCTGGCCTCAAGTCCCAGGCTTGAACTGGGCACGGCTAGCTCGGAGCCCACCCCAGGCTCAGCCAGGCCTCCCTAAGGCCTGTGCTGGCCTAGGCCACTGCCAGCCAGCAGGACCTCGATGGAGCACAGTTCATTCGAGAAGGCCCCAGGGAGGTACCCGTGTGTCTCTTGCACTGCTCGGAAGCGGCAGGTTCAGAGGCTGTGTGTGCAGGTTGCCGTTGGGGCCTGAGGTCCAAACAGTCATAAGCCAACTTTCAAGCGGGACTCCTGCTGCCTCGTAGCTGCCTGCCACACACCCTGGCTGCCTGTGCTGTCTGCACTGCCGGCAGGCCTCTGGGGGCACAGGCCAGTCGAGGCCAAGAAACAAGGTGCTTGCTCTCCCCTTGCTAGGACCTCCTCCTTACAGCACTCTGGACCAGGGCACACATGGCCCTGGACCAGCAGCCTGCAAGGAAGCTGCTGCTTAGCCATCCACAAAGGCCTGCAGCCCTTGGCAGGGAGCCTTCTGCTAAGGACAGCTTTCCCACTCCCAAGCCTTGCAGGAGTTCCTGGAGGCTCAGGCCTGCAGCGTTTTCCATCACAGAGCACTGGGTGCCCAAAGCCTCCCCTGCGGCTTCCGAGCACCCTGCAACCCACAGGCCCTTGGCACCCACTCTGTTGCCAGAGGCAAGTCCTAGGCAGGACTCTCGAGCTTGTAGAGCCAGAGGGTCTCCAGCTTGGAAGCCTGCTCAGGAGCTCAGTGGGAGCCAGGCTTCTGCTTCCACGCTGGTTGGCCAGCAGATGGAGGCATCGCTCCACCGAAAAACTCTCTGCTTTGCCTTCAGCCAGGGATCGCCCAGCTCAGCTCTCTCTGCCTCAAGCAGAAACTCGAGGGTGCATCCAGCCTGCAGGAGGAAGAGTGCCTTTGCCTGAGCACTGCTATGCTGGGGCAGCTCCCTGAAGGCTTCCTGGGGCCTCCTCTCCCCTCACACAGTCATGCCATTCAGCCCACCCGGGGAGCAAAGGTGCCCCTCGGCAGGGCTCAGGGGACGGCCTATGTGTGTTTCCATGGCTGGGAAAGGGCAGATCCAGAAGCTGGGTGTGCACTTGGGAATGGGGCCTGATGGGCATAGCCGGCCTTCCCTGCTTGGGAAGCAGGAGATCTGGGGCCTCCGAGCTGCATGCCAATCCCCCTCCCTGGATGCCCCTCTTGCTTCTTCTCTGCTGCCAAGCCTCTCTCACCACACGTGCCTCTCATCGAAAGGAGCAGGCTGCTTGCCATTCTTTGCAAGGACCTCACCCCACAGGCCTCGTTTCCTCGAACGGGAGTGCACATTGACCCAGAGCCTCCAGAGGAGCTGCTGTCTCTCCAGCCACAAAGGCCTGCAGCCGAATCCATGACAGCCTGCTGCATGGAGGGCTTCTATGGGAGAGTGCCATACATCCCAGGCGGGTGCTCCTTTGGCACACCGCTTTCCATGGGGAAACACTGTGTGTGCCAAGTGTCTCCTGTGTGCAGAAAATGTAGCCCCGGTGCCCGAGGTGCAGGGACTCCTCTTTGCACCCAGAGCAATGTGCTAGGCAGGCCTCCCATGCTGGGAGAGCCTCCACTTCCCCAACTGTGCAACTGCCTCAGGAACACATTTCTAGGGAGTGTGGGCCTGACAGGCAGGGCGGCCCGAGTGAGGAACGAGGATTGCAGGGGAAAGCCACTGCACTGAGCCTTGCCCCTGGAAGGCCTCGCTTCAAGGCTCTCAGCACCAGGCCCAGCCTGCAATGAGGCTGCAGCCTGGCCTCAAGTCCCAGGCTTGAACTGGGCACGGCTAGCTCGGAGCCCACCCCAGGCTCAGCCAGGCCTCCCTAAGGCCTGTGCTGGCCTAGGCCACTGCCAGCCAGCAGGACCTCGATGGAGCACAGTTCATTCGAGAAGGCCCCAGGGAGGTACCCGTGTGTCTCTTGCACTGCTCGGAAGCGGCAGGTTCAGAGGCTGTGTGTGCAGGTTGCCGTTGGGGCCTGAGGTCCAAACAGTCATAAGCCAACTTTCAAGCGGGACTCCTGCTGCCTCGTAGCTGCCTGCCACACACCCTGGCTGCCTGTGCTGTCTGCACTGCCGGCAGGCCTCTGGGGGCACAGGCCAGTCGAGGCCAAGAAACAAGGTGCTTGCTCTCCCCTTGCTAGGACCTCCTCCTTACAGCACTCTGGACCAGGGCACACATGGCCCTGGACCAGCAGCCTGCAAGGAAGCTGCTGCTTAGCCATCCACAAAGGCCTGCAGCCCTTGGCAGGGAGCCTTCTGCTAAGGACAGCTTTCCCACTCCCAAGCCTTGCAGGAGTTCCTGGAGGCTCAGGCCTGCAGCGTTTTCCATCACAGAGCACTGGGTGCCCAAAGCCTCCCCTGCGGCTTCCGAGCAGCCTGCAACCCACAGGCCCTTGGCACCCACTCTGTTGCCAGAGGCAAGTCCTAGGCAGGACTCTCGAGCTTGTAGAGCCAGAGGGTCTCCAGCTTGGAAGCCTGCTCAGGAGCTCAGTGGGAGCCAGGCTTCTGCTTCCACGCTGGTTGGCCAGCAGATGGAGGCATCGCTCCACCGAAAAACTCTCTGCTTTGCCTTCAGCCAGGGATCGCCCAGCTCAGCTCTCTCTGCCTCAAGCAGAAACTCGAGGGTGCATCCAGCCTGCAGGAGGAAGAGTGCCTTTGCCTGAGCACTGCTATGCTGGGGCAGCTCCCTGAAGGCTTCCTGGGGCCTCCTCTCCCCTCACACAGTCATGCCATTCAGCCCACCCGGGGAGCAAAGGTGCCCCTCGGCAGGGCTCAGGGGACGGCCTATGTGTGTTTCCATGGCTGGGAAAGGGCAGATCCAGAAGCTGGGTGTGCACTTGGGAATGGGGCCTGATGGGCATAGCCGGCCTTCCCTGCTTGGGAAGCAGGAGATCTGGGGCCTCCGAGCTGCATGCCAATCCCCCTCCCTGGATGCCCCTCTTGCTTCTTCTCTGCTGCCAAGCCTCTCTCACCACACGTGCGTCTCATCGAAAGGAGCAGGCTGCTTGCCATTCTTTGCAAGGACCTCACCCCACAGGCCTCGTTTCCTCGAACGGGAGTGCACATTGACCCAGAGCCTCCAGAGGAGCTGCTGTCTCTCCAGCCACAAAGGCCTGCAGCCGAATCCATGACAGCCTGCTGCATGGAGGGCTTCTATGGGAGAGTGCCATACATCCCAGGCGGGTGCTCCTTTGGCACACCGCTTTCCATGGGGAAACACTGTGTGTGCCAAGTGTCTCCTGTGTGCAGAAAATGTAGCCCCGGTGCCCGAGGTGCAGGGACTCCTCTTTGCACCCAGAGCAATGTGCTAGGCAGGCCTCCCATGCTGGGAGAGCCTCCACTTCCCCAACTGTGCAACTGCCTCAGGAACACATTTCTAGGGAGTGTGGGCCTGACAGGCAGGGCGGCCCGAGTGAGGAACGAGGATTGCAGGGGAAAGCCACTGCACTGAGCCTTGCCCCTGGAAGGCCTCGCTTCAAGGCTCTCAGCACCAGGCCCAGCCTGCAATGAGGCTGCAGCCTGGCCTCAAGTCCCAGGCTTGAACTGGGCACGGCTAGCTCGGAGCCCACCCCAGGCTCAGCCAGGCCTCCCTAAGGCCTGTGCTGGCCTAGGCCACTGCCAGCCAGCAGGACCTCGATGGAGCACAGTTCATTCGAGAAGGCCCCAGGGAGGTACCCGTGTGTCTCTTGCACTGCTCGGAAGCTGCAGGTTCAGAGGCTGTGTGTGCAGGTTGCCGTTGGGGCCTGAGGTCCAAACAGTCATAAGCCAACTTTCAAGCGGGACTCCTGCTGCCTCGTAGCTGCCTGCCACACACCCTGGCTGCCTGTGCTGTCTGCACTGCCGGCAGGCCTCTGGGGGCACAGGCCAGTCGAGGCCAAGAAACAAGGTGCTTGCTCTCCCCTTGCTAGGACCTCCTCCTTACAGCACTCTGGACCAGGGCACACATGGCCCTGGACCAGCAGCCTGCAAGGAAGCTGCTGCTTAGCCATCCACAAAGGCCTGCAGCCCTTGGCAGGGAGCCTTCTGCTAAGGACAGCTTTCCCACTCCCAAGCCTTGCAGGAGTTCCTGGAGGCTCAGGCCTGCAGCGTTTTCCATCACAGAGCACTGGGTGCCCAAAGCCTCCCCTGCGGCTTCCGAGCACCCTGCAACCCACAGGCCCTTGGCACCCACTCTGTTGCCAGAGGCAAGTCCTAGGCAGGACTCTCGAGCTTGTAGAGCCAGAGGGTCTCCAGCTTGGAAGCCTGCTCAGGAGCTCAGTGGGAGCCAGGCTTCTGCTTCCACGCTGGTTGGCCAGCAGATGGAGGCATCGCTCCACCGAAAAACTCTCTGCTTTGCCTTCAGCCAGGGATCGCCCAGCTCAGCTCTCTCTGCCTCAAGCAGAAACTCGAGGGTGCATCCAGCCTGCAGGAGGAAGAGTGCCTTTGCCTGAGCACTGCTATGCTGGGGCAGCTCCCTGAAGGCTTCCTGGGGCCTCCTCTCCCCTCACACAGTCATGCCATTCAGCCCACCCGGGGAGCAAAGGTGCCCCTCGGCAGGGCTCAGGGGACGGCCTATGTGTGTTTCCATGGCTGGGAAAGGGCAGATCCAGAAGCTGGGTGTGCACTTGGGAATGGGGCCTGATGGGCATAGCCGGCCTTCCCTGCTTGGGAAGCAGGAGATCTGGGGCCTCCGAGCTGCATGCCAATCCCCCTCCCTGGATGCCCCTCTTGCTTCTTCTCTGCTGCCAAGCCTCTCTCACCACACGTGCGTCTCATCGAAAGGAGCAGGCTGCTTGCCATTCTTTGCAAGGACCTCACCCCACAGGCCTCGTTTCCTCGAACGGGAGTGCACATTGACCCAGAGCCTCCAGAGGAGCTGCTGTCTCTCCAGCCACAAAGGCCTGCAGCCGAATCCATGACAGCCTGCTGCATGGAGGGCTTCTATGGGAGAGTGCCATACATCCCAGGCGGGTGCTCCTTTGGCACACCGCTTTCCATGGGGAAACACTGTGTGTGCCAAGTGTCTCCTGTGTGCAGAAAATGTAGCCCCGGTGCCCGAGGTGCAGGGACTCCTCTTTGCACCCAGAGCAATGTGCTAGGCAGGCCTCCCATGCTGGGAGAGCCTCCACTTCCCCAACTGTGCAACTGCCTCAGGAACACATTTCTAGGGAGTGTGGGCCTGACAGGCAGGGCGGCCCGAGTGAGGAACGAGGATTGCAGGGGAAAGCCACTGCACTGAGCCTTGCCCCTGGAAGGCCTCGCTTCAAGGCTCTCAGCACCAGGCCCAGCCTGCAATGAGGCTGCAGCCTGGCCTCAAGTCCCAGGCTTGAACTGGGCACGGCTAGCTCGGAGCCCACCCCAGGCTCAGCCAGGCCTCCCTAAGGCCTGTGCTGGCCTAGGCCACTGCCAGCCAGCAGGACCTCGATGGAGCACAGTTCATTCGAGAAGGCCCCAGGGAGGTACCCGTGTGTCTCTTGCACTGCTCGGAAGCTGCAGGTTCAGAGGCTGTGTGTGCAGGTTGCCGTTGGGGCCTGAGGTCCAAACAGTCATAAGCCAACTTTCAAGCGGGACTCCTGCTGCCTCGTAGCTGCCTGCCACACACCCTGGCTGCCTGTGCTGTCTGCACTGCCGGCAGGCCTCTGGGGGCACAGGCCAGTCGAGGCCAAGAAACAAGGTGCTTGCTCTCCCCTTGCTAGGACCTCCTCCTTACAGCACTCTGGACCAGGGCACACATGGCCCTGGACCAGCAGCCTGCAAGGAAGCTGCTGCTTAGCCATCCACAAAGGCCTGCAGCCCTTGGCAGGGAGCCTTCTGCTAAGGACAGCTTTCCCACTCCCAAGCCTTGCAGGAGTTCCTGGAGGCTCAGGCCTGCAGCGTTTTCCATCACAGAGCACTGGGTGCCCAAAGCCTCCCCTGCGGCTTCCGAGCACCCTGCAACCCACAGGCCCTTGGCACCCACTCTGTTGCCAGAGGCAAGTCCTAGGCAGGACTCTCGAGCTTGTAGAGCCAGAGGGTCTCCAGCTTGGAAGCCTGCTCAGGAGCTCAGTGGGAGCCAGGCTTCTGCTTCCACGCTGGTTGGCCAGCAGATGGAGGCATCGCTCCACCGAAAAACTCTCTGCTTTGCCTTCAGCCAGGGATCGCCCAGCTCAGCTCTCTCTGCCTCAAGCAGAAACTCGAGGGTGCATCCAGCCTGCAGGAGGAAGAGTGCCTTTGCCTGAGCACTGCTATGCTGGGGCAGCTCCCTGAAGGCTTCCTGGGGCCTCCTCTCCCCTCACACAGTCATGCCATTCAGCCCACCCGGGGAGCAAAGGTGCCCCTCGGCAGGGCTCAGGGGACGGCCTATGTGTGTTTCCATGGCTGGGAAAGGGCAGATCCAGAAGCTGGGTGTGCACTTGGGAATGGGGCCTGATGGGCATAGCCGGCCTTCCCTGCTTGGGAAGCAGGAGATCTGGGGCCTCCGAGCTGCATGCCAATCCCCCTCCCTGGATGCCCCTCTTGCTTCTTCTCTGCTGCCAAGCCTCTCTCACCACACGTGCGTCTCATCGAAAGGAGCAGGCTGCTTGCCATTCTTTGCAAGGACCTCACCCCACAGGCCTCGTTTCCTCGAACGGGAGTGCACATTGACCCAGAGCCTCCAGAGGAGCTGCTGTCTCTCCAGCCACAAAGGCCTGCAGCCGAATCCATGACAGCCTGCTGCATGGAGGGCTTCTATGGGAGAGTGCCATACATCCCAGGCGGGTGCTCCTTTGGCACACCGCTTTCCATGGGGAAACACTGTGTGTGCCAAGTGTCTCCTGTGTGCAGAAAATGTAGCCCCGGTGCCCGAGGTGCAGGGACTCCTCTTTGCACCCAGAGCAATGTGCTAGGCAGGCCTCCCATGCTGGGAGAGCCTCCACTTCCCCAACTGTGCAACTGCCTCAGGAACACATTTCTAGGGAGTGTGGGCCTGACAGGCAGGGCGGCCCGAGTGAGGAACGAGGATTGCAGGGGAAAGCCACTGCACTGAGCCTTGCCCCTGGAAGGCCTCGCTTCAAGGCTCTCAGCACCAGGCCCAGCCTGCAATGAGGCTGCAGCCTGGCCTCAAGTCCCAGGCTTGAACTGGGCACGGCTAGCTCGGAGCCCACCCCAGGCTCAGCCAGGCCTCCCTAAGGCCTGTGCTGGCCTAGGCCACTGCCAGCCAGCAGGACCTCGATGGAGCACAGTTCATTCGAGAAGGCCCCAGGGAGGTACCCGTGTGTCTCTTGCACTGCTCGGAAGCTGCAGGTTCAGAGGCTGTGTGTGCAGGTTGCCGTTGGGGCCTGAGGTCCAAACAGTCATAAGCCAACTTTCAAGCGGGACTCCTGCTGCCTCGTAGCTGCCTGCCACACACCCTGGCTGCCTGTGCTGTCTGCACTGCCGGCAGGCCTCTGGGGGCACAGGCCAGTCGAGGCCAAGAAACAAGGTGCTTGCTCTCCCCTTGCTAGGACCTCCTCCTTACAGCACTCTGGACCAGGGCACACATGGCCCTGGACCAGCAGCCTGCAAGGAAGCTGCTGCTTAGCCATCCACAAAGGCCTGCAGCCCTTGGCAGGGAGCCTTCTGCTAAGGACAGCTTTCCCACTCCCAAGCCTTGCAGGAGTTCCTGGAGGCTCAGGCCTGCAGCGTTTTCCATCACAGAGCACTGGGTGCCCAAAGCCTCCCCTGCGGCTTCCGAGCACCCTGCAACCCACAGGCCCTTGGCACCCACTCTGTTGCCAGAGGCAAGTCCTAGGCAGGACTCTCGAGCTTGTAGAGCCAGAGGGTCTCCAGCTTGGAAGCCTGCTCAGGAGCTCAGTGGGAGCCAGGCTTCTGCTTCCACGCTGGTTGGCCAGCAGATGGAGGCATCGCTCCACCGAAAAACTCTCTGCTTTGCCTTCAGCCAGGGATCGCCCAGCTCAGCTCTCTCTGCCTCAAGCAGAAACTCGAGGGTGCATCCAGCCTGCAGGAGGAAGAGTGCCTTTGCCTGAGCACTGCTATGCTGGGGCAGCTCCCTGAAGGCTTCCTGGGGCCTCCTCTCCCCTCACACAGTCATGCCATTCAGCCCACCCGGGGAGCAAAGGTGCCCCTCGGCAGGGCTCAGGGGACGGCCTATGTGTGTTTCCATGGCTGGGAAAGGGCAGATCCAGAAGCTGGGTGTGCACTTGGGAATGGGGCCTGATGGGCATAGCCGGCCTTCCCTGCTTGGGAAGCAGGAGATCTGGGGCCTCCGAGCTGCATGCCAATCCCCCTCCCTGGATGCCCCTCTTGCTTCTTCTCTGCTGCCAAGCCTCTCTCACCACACGTGCGTCTCATCGAAAGGAGCAGGCTGCTTGCCATTCTTTGCAAGGACCTCACCCCACAGGCCTCGTTTCCTCGAACGGGAGTGCACATTGACCCAGAGCCTCCAGAGGAGCTGCTGTCTCTCCAGCCACAAAGGCCTGCAGCCGAATCCATGACAGCCTGCTGCATGGAGGGCTTCTATGGGAGAGTGCCATACATCCCAGGCGGGTGCTCCTTTGGCACACCGCTTTCCATGGGGAAACACTGTGTGTGCCAAGTGTCTCCTGTGTGCAGAAAATGTAGCCCCGGTGCCCGAGGTGCAGGGACTCCTCTTTGCACCCAGAGCAATGTGCTAGGCAGGCCTCCCATGCTGGGAGAGCCTCCACTTCCCCAACTGTGCAACTGCCTCAGGAACACATTTCTAGGGAGTGTGGGCCTGACAGGCAGGGCGGCCCGAGTGAGGAACGAGGATTGCAGGGGAAAGCCACTGCACTGAGCCTTGCCCCTGGAAGGCCTCGCTTCAAGGCTCTCAGCACCAGGCCCAGCCTGCAATGAGGCTGCAGCCTGGCCTCAAGTCCCAGGCTTGAACTGGGCACGGCTAGCTCGGAGCCCACCCCAGGCTCAGCCAGGCCTCCCTAAGGCCTGTGCTGGCCTAGGCCACTGCCAGCCAGCAGGACCTCGATGGAGCACAGTTCATTCGAGAAGGCCCCAGGGAGGTACCCGTGTGTCTCTTGCACTGCTCGGAAGCTGCAGGTTCAGAGGCTGTGTGTGCAGGTTGCCGTTGGGGCCTGAGGTCCAAACAGTCATAAGCCAACTTTCAAGCGGGACTCCTGCTGCCTCGTAGCTGCCTGCCACACACCCTGGCTGCCTGTGCTGTCTGCACTGCCGGCAGGCCTCTGGGGGCACAGGCCAGTCGAGGCCAAGAAACAAGGTGCTTGCTCTCCCCTTGCTAGGACCTCCTCCTTACAGCACTCTGGACCAGGGCACACATGGCCCTGGACCAGCAGCCTGCAAGGAAGCTGCTGCTTAGCCATCCACAAAGGCCTGCAGCCCTTGGCAGGGAGCCTTCTGCTAAGGACAGCTTTCCCACTCCCAAGCCTTGCAGGAGTTCCTGGAGGCTCAGGCCTGCAGCGTTTTCCATCACAGAGCACTGGGTGCCCAAAGCCTCCCCTGCGGCTTCCGAGCACCCTGCAACCCACAGGCCCTTGGCACCCACTCTGTTGCCAGAGGCAAGTCCTAGGCAGGACTCTCGAGCTTGTAGAGCCAGAGGGTCTCCAGCTTGGAAGCCTGCTCAGGAGCTCAGTGGGAGCCAGGCTTCTGCTTCCACGCTGGTTGGCCAGCAGATGGAGGCATCGCTCCACCGAAAAACTCTCTGCTTTGCCTTCAGCCAGGGATCGCCCAGCTCAGCTCTCTCTGCCTCAAGCAGAAACTCGAGGGTGCATCCAGCCTGCAGGAGGAAGAGTGCCTTTGCCTGAGCACTGCTATGCTGGGGCAGCTCCCTGAAGGCTTCCTGGGGCCTCCTCTCCCCTCACACAGTCATGCCATTCAGCCCACCCGGGGAGCAAAGGTGCCCCTCGGCAGGGCTCAGGGGACGGCCTATGTGTGTTTCCATGGCTGGGAAAGGGCAGATCCAGAAGCTGGGTGTGCACTTGGGAATGGGGCCTGATGGGCATAGCCGGCCTTCCCTGCTTGGGAAGCAGGAGATCTGGGGCCTCCGAGCTGCATGCCAATCCCCCTCCCTGGATGCCCCTCTTGCTTCTTCTCTGCTGCCAAGCCTCTCTCACCACACGTGCGTCTCATCGAAAGGAGCAGGCTGCTTGCCATTCTTTGCAAGGACCTCACCCCACAGGCCTCGTTTCCTCGAACGGGAGTGCACATTGACCCAGAGCCTCCAGAGGAGCTGCTGTCTCTCCAGCCACAAAGGCCTGCAGCCGAATCCATGACAGCCTGCTGCATGGAGGGCTTCTATGGGAGAGTGCCATACATCCCAGGCGGGTGCTCCTTTGGCACACCGCTTTCCATGGGGAAACACTGTGTGTGCCAAGTGTCTCCTGTGTGCAGAAAATGTAGCCCCGGTGCCCGAGGTGCAGGGACTCCTCTTTGCACCCAGAGCAATGTGCTAGGCAGGCCTCCCATGCTGGGAGAGCCTCCACTTCCCCAACTGTGCAACTGCCTCAGGAACACATTTCTAGGGAGTGTGGGCCTGACAGGCAGGGCGGCCCGAGTGAGGAACGAGGATTGCAGGGGAAAGCCACTGCACTGAGCCTTGCCCCTGGAAGGCCTCGCTTCAAGGCTCTCAGCACCAGGCCCAGCCTGCAATGAGGCTGCAGCCTGGCCTCAAGTCCCAGGCTTGAACTGGGCACGGCTAGCTCGGAGCCCACCCCAGGCTCAGCCAGGCCTCCCTAAGGCCTGTGCTGGCCTAGGCCACTGCCAGCCAGCAGGACCTCGATGGAGCACAGTTCATTCGAGAAGGCCCCAGGGAGGTACCCGTGTGTCTCTTGCACTGCTCGGAAGCTGCAGGTTCAGAGGCTGGGTGTGCAGGTTGCCGTTGGGGCCTGAGGTCCAAACAGTCATAAGCCAACTTTCAAGCGGGACTCCTGCTGCCTCGTAGCTGCCTGCCACACACCCTGGCTGCCTGTGCTGTCTGCACTGCCGGCAGGCCTCTGGGGGCACAGGCCAGTCGAGGCCAAGAAACAAGGTGCTTGCTCTCCCCTTGCTAGGACCTCCTCCTTACAGCACTCTGGACCAGGGCACACATGGCCCTGGACCAGCAGCCTGCAAGGAAGCTGCTGCTTAGCCATCCACAAAGGCCTGCAGCCCTTGGCAGGGAGCCTTCTGCTAAGGACAGCTTTCCCACTCCCAAGCCTTGCAGGAGTTCCTGGAGGCTCAGGCCTGCAGCGTTTTCCATCACAGAGCACTGGGTGCCCAAAGCCTCCCCTGCGGCTTCCGAGCACCCTGCAACCCACAGGCCCTTGGCACCCACTCTGTTGCCAGAGGCAAGTCCTAGGCAGGACTCTCGAGCTTGTAGAGCCAGAGGGTCTCCAGCTTGGAAGCCTGCTCAGGAGCTCAGTGGGAGCCAGGCTTCTGCTTCCACGCTGGTTGGCCAGCAGATGGAGGCATCGCTCCACCGAAAAACTCTCTGCTTTGCCTTCAGCCAGGGATCGCCCAGCTCAGCTCTCTCTGCCTCAAGCAGAAACTCGAGGGTGCATCCAGCCTGCAGGAGGAAGAGTGCCTTTGCCTGAGCACTGCTATGCTGGGGCAGCTCCCTGAAGGCTTCCTGGGGCCTCCTCTCCCCTCACACAGTCATGCCATTCAGCCCACCCGGGGAGCAAAGGTGCCCCTCGGCAGGGCTCAGGGGACGGCCTATGTGTGTTTCCATGGCTGGGAAAGGGCAGATCCAGAAGCTGGGTGTGCACTTGGGAATGGGGCCTGATGGGCATAGCCGGCCTTCCCTGCTTGGGAAGCAGGAGATCTGGGGCCTCCGAGCTGCATGCCAATCCCCCTCCCTGGATGCCCCTCTTGCTTCTTCTCTGCTGCCAAGCCTCTCTCACCACACGTGCGTCTCATCGAAAGGAGCAGGCTGCTTGCCATTCTTTGCAAGGACCTCACCCCACAGGCCTCGTTTCCTCGAACGGGAGTGCACATTGACCCAGAGCCTCCAGAGGAGCTGCTGTCTCTCCAGCCACAAAGGCCTGCAGCCGAATCCATGACAGCCTGCTGCATGGAGGGCTTCTATGGGAGAGTGCCATACATCCCAGGCGGGTGCTCCTTTGGCACACCGCTTTCCATGGGGAAACACTGTGTGTGCCAAGTGTCTCCTGTGTGCAGAAAATGTAGCCCCGGTGCCCGAGGTGCAGGGACTCCTCTTTGCACCCAGAGCAATGTGCTAGGCAGGCCTCCCATGCTGGGAGAGCCTCCACTTCCCCAACTGTGCAACTGCCTCAGGAACACATTTCTAGGGAGTGTGGGCCTGACAGGCAGGGCGGCCCGAGTGAGGAACGAGGATTGCAGGGGAAAGCCACTGCACTGAGCCTTGCCCCTGGAAGGCCTCGCTTCAAGGCTCTCAGCACCAGGCCCAGCCTGCAATGAGGCTGCAGCCTGGCCTCAAGTCCCAGGCTTGAACTGGGCACGGCTAGCTCGGAGCCCACCCCAGGCTCAGCCAGGCCTCCCTAAGGCCTGTGCTGGCCTAGGCCACTGCCAGCCAGCAGGACCTCGATGGAGCACAGTTCATTCGAGAAGGCCCCAGGGAGGTACCCGTGTGTCTCTTGCACTGCTCGGAAGCTGCAGGTTCAGAGGCTGGGTGTGCAGGTTGCCGTTGGGGTCTGAGGTCCAAACAGTCATAAGCCAACTTTCAAGCGGGACTCCTGCTGCCTCGTAGCTGCCTGCCACACACCCTGGCTGCCTGTGCTGTCTGCACTGCCGGCAGGCCTCTGGGGGCACAGGCCAGTCGAGGCCAAGAAACAAGGTGCTTGCTCTCCCCTTGCTAGGACCTCCTCCTTACAGCACTCTGGACCAGGGCACACATGGCCCTGGACCAGCAGCCTGCAAGGAAGCTGCTGCTTAGCCATCCACAAAGGCCTGCAGCCCTTGGCAGGGAGCCTTCTGCTAAGGACAGCTTTCCCACTCCCAAGCCTTGCAGGAGTTCCTGGAGGCTCAGGCCTGCAGCGTTTTCCATCACAGAGCACTGGGTGCCCAAAGCCTCCCCTGCGGCTTCCGAGCACCCTGCAACCCACAGGCCCTTGGCACCCACTCTGTTGCCAGAGGCAAGTCCTAGGCAGGACTCTCGAGCTTGTAGAGCCAGAGGGTCTCCAGCTTGGAAGCCTGCTCAGGAGCTCAGTGGGAGCCAGGCTTCTGCTTCCACGCTGGTTGGCCAGCAGATGGAGGCATCGCTCCACCGAAAAACTCTCTGCTTTGCCTTCAGCCAGGGATCGCCCAGCTCAGCTCTCTCTGCCTCAAGCAGAAACTCGAGGGTGCATCCAGCCTGCAGGAGGAAGAGTGCCTTTGCCTGAGCACTGCTATGCTGGGGCAGCTCCCTGAAGGCTTCCTGGGGCCTCCTCTCCCCTCACACAGTCATGCCATTCAGCCCACCCGGGGAGCAAAGGTGCCCCTCGGCAGGGCTCAGGGGACGGCCTATGTGTGTTTCCATGGCTGGGAAAGGGCAGATCCAGAAGCTGGGTGTGCACTTGGGAATGGGGCCTGATGGGCATAGCCGGCCTTCCCTGCTTGGGAAGCAGGAGATCTGGGGCCTCCGAGCTGCATGCCAATCCCCCTCCCTGGATGCCCCTCTTGCTTCTTCTCTGCTGCCAAGCCTCTCTCACCACACGTGCGTCTCATCGAAAGGAGCAGGCTGCTTGCCATTCTTTGCAAGGACCTCACCCCACAGGCCTCGTTTCCTCGAACGGGAGTGCACATTGACCCAGAGCCTCCAGAGGAGCTGCTGTCTCTCCAGCCACAAAGGCCTGCAGCCGAATCCATGACAGCCTGCTGCATGGAGGGCTTCTATGGGAGAGTGCCATACATCCCAGGCGGGTGCTCCTTTGGCACACCGCTTTCCATGGGGAAACACTGTGTGTGCCAAGTGTCTCCTGTGTGCAGAAAATGTAGCCCCGGTGCCCGAGGTGCAGGGACTCCTCTTTGCACCCAGAGCAATGTGCTAGGCAGGCCTCCCATGCTGGGAGAGCCTCCACTTCCCCAACTGTGCAACTGCCTCAGGAACACATTTCTAGGGAGTGTGGGCCTGACAGGCAGGGCGGCCCGAGTGAGGAACGAGGATTGCAGGGGAAAGCCACTGCACTGAGCCTTGCCCCTGGAAGGCCTCGCTTCAAGGCTCTCAGCACCAGGCCCAGCCTGCAATGAGGCTGCAGCCTGGCCTCAAGTCCCAGGCTTGAACTGGGCACGGCTAGCTCGGAGCCCACCCCAGGCTCAGCCAGGCCTCCCTAAGGCCTGTGCTGGCCTAGGCCACTGCCAGCCAGCAGGACCTCGATGGAGCACAGTTCATTCGAGAAGGCCCCAGGGAGGTACCCGTGTGTCTCTTGCACTGCTCGGAAGCTGCAGGTTCAGAGGCTGTGTGTGCAGGTTGCCGTTGGGGCCTGAGGTCCAAACAGTCATAAGCCAACTTTCAAGCGGGACTCCTGCTGCCTCGTAGCTGCCTGCCACACACCCTGGCTGCCTGTGCTGTCTGCACTGCCGGCAGGCCTCTGGGGGCACAGGCCAGTCGAGGCCAAGAAACAAGGTGCTTGCTCTCCCCTTGCTAGGACCTCCTCCTTACAGCACTCTGGACCAGGGCACACATGGCCCTGGACCAGCAGCCTGCAAGGAAGCTGCTGCTTAGCCATCCACAAAGGCCTGCAGCCCTTGGCAGGGAGCCTTCTGCTAAGGACAGCTTTCCCACTCCCAAGCCTTGCAGGAGTTCCTGGAGGCTCAGGCCTGCAGCGTTTTCCATCACAGAGCACTGGGTGCCCAAAGCCTCCCCTGCGGCTTCCGAGCACCCTGCAACCCACAGGCCCTTGGCACCCACTCTGTTGCCAGAGGCAAGTCCTAGGCAGGACTCTCGAGCTTGTAGAGCCAGAGGGTCTCCAGCTTGGAAGCCTGCTCAGGAGCTCAGTGGGAGCCAGGCTTCTGCTTCCACGCTGGTTGGCCAGCAGATGGAGGCATCGCTCCACCGAAAAACTCTCTGCTTTGCCTTCAGCCAGGGATCGCCCAGCTCAGCTCTCTCTGCCTCAAGCAGAAACTCGAGGGTGCATCCAGCCTGCAGGAGGAAGAGTGCCTTTGCCTGAGCACTGCTATGCTGGGGCAGCTCCCTGAAGGCTTCCTGGGGCCTCCTCTCCCCTCACACAGTCATGCCATTCAGCCCACCCGGGGAGCAAAGGTGCCCCTCGGCAGGGCTCAGGGGACGGCCTATGTGTGTTTCCATGGCTGGGAAAGGGCAGATCCAGAAGCTGGGTGTGCACTTGGGAATGGGGCCTGATGGGCATAGCCGGCCTTCCCTGCTTGGGAAGCAGGAGATCTGGGGCCTCCGAGCTGCATGCCAATCCCCCTCCCTGGATGCCCCTCTTGCTTCTTCTCTGCTGCCAAGCCTCTCTCACCACACGTGCGTCTCATCGAAAGGAGCAGGCTGCTTGCCATTCTTTGCAAGGACCTCACCCCACAGGCCTCGTTTCCTCGAACGGGAGTGCACATTGACCCAGAGCCTCCAGAGGAGCTGCTGTCTCTCCAGCCACAAAGGCCTGCAGCCGAATCCATGACAGCCTGCTGCATGGAGGGCTTCTATGGGAGAGTGCCATACATCCCAGGCGGGTGCTCCTTTGGCACACCGCTTTCCATGGGGAAACACTGTGTGTGCCAAGTGTCTCCTGTGTGCAGAAAATGTAGCCCCGGTGCCCGAGGTGCAGGGACTCCTCTTTGCACCCAGAGCAATGTGCTAGGCAGGCCTCCCATGCTGGGAGAGCCTCCACTTCCCCAACTGTGCAACTGCCTCAGGAACACATTTCTAGGGAGTGTGGGCCTGACAGGCAGGGCGGCCCGAGTGAGGAACGAGGATTGCAGGGGAAAGCCACTGCACTGAGCCTTGCCCCTGGAAGGCCTCGCTTCAAGGCTCTCAGCACCAGGCCCAGCCTGCAATGAGGCTGCAGCCTGGCCTCAAGTCCCAGGCTTGAACTGGGCACGGCTAGCTCGGAGCCCACCCCAGGCTCAGCCAGGCCTCCCTAAGGCCTGTGCTGGCCTAGGCCACTGCCAGCCAGCAGGACCTCGATGGAGCACAGTTCATTCGAGAAGGCCCCAGGGAGGTACCCGTGTGTCTCTTGCACTGCTCGGAAGCGGCAGGTTCAGAGGCTGTGTGTGCAGGTTGCCGTTGGGGCCTGAGGTCCAAACAGTCATAAGCCAACTTTCAAGCGGGACTCCTGCTGCCTCGTAGCTGCCTGCCACACACCCTGGCTGCCTGTGCTGTCTGCACTGCCGGCAGGCCTCTGGGGGCACAGGCCAGTCGAGGCCAAGAAACAAGGTGCTTGCTCTCCCCTTGCTAGGACCTCCTCCTTACAGCACTCTGGACCAGGGCACACATGGCCCTGGACCAGCAGCCTGCAAGGAAGCTGCTGCTTAGCCATCCACAAAGGCCTGCAGCCCTTGGCAGGGAGCCTTCTGCTAAGGACAGCTTTCCCACTCCCAAGCCTTGCAGGAGTTCCTGGAGGCTCAGGCCTGCAGCGTTTTCCATCACAGAGCACTGGGTGCCCAAAGCCTCCCCTGCGGCTTCCGAGCACCCTGCAACCCACAGGCCCTTGGCACCCACTCTGTTGCCAGAGGCAAGTCCTAGGCAGGACTCTCGAGCTTGTAGAGCCAGAGGGTCTCCAGCTTGGAAGCCTGCTCAGGAGCTCAGTGGGAGCCAGGCTTCTGCTTCCACGCTGGTTGGCCAGCAGATGGAGGCATCGCTCCACCGAAAAACTCTCTGCTTTGCCTTCAGCCAGGGATCGCCCAGCTCAGCTCTCTCTGCCTCAAGCAGAAACTCGAGGGTGCATCCAGCCTGCAGGAGGAAGAGTGCCTTTGCCTGAGCACTGCTATGCTGGGGCAGCTCCCTGAAGGCTTCCTGGGGCCTCCTCTCCCCTCACACAGTCATGCCATTCAGCCCACCCGGGGAGCAAAGGTGCCCCTCGGCAGGGCTCAGGGGACGGCCTATGTGTGTTTCCATGGCTGGGAAAGGGCAGATCCAGAAGCTGGGTGTGCACTTGGGAATGGGGCCTGATGGGCATAGCCGGCCTTCCCTGCTTGGGAAGCAGGAGATCTGGGGCCTCCGAGCTGCATGCCAATCCCCCTCCCTGGATGCCCCTCTTGCTTCTTCTCTGCTGCCAAGCCTCTCTCACCACACGTGCCTCTCATCGAAAGGAGCAGGCTGCTTGCCATTCTTTGCAAGGACCTCACCCCACAGGCCTCGTTTCCTCGAACGGGAGTGCACATTGACCCAGAGCCTCCAGAGGAGCTGCTGTCTCTCCAGCCACAAAGGCCTGCAGCCGAATCCATGACAGCCTGCTGCATGGAGGGCTTCTATGGGAGAGTGCCATACATCCCAGGCGGGTGCTCCTTTGGCACACCGCTTTCCATGGGGAAACACTGTGTGTGCCAAGTGTCTCCTGTGTGCAGAAAATGTAGCCCCGGTGCCCGAGGTGCAGGGACTCCTCTTTGCACCCAGAGCAATGTGCTAGGCAGGCCTCCCATGCTGGGAGAGCCTCCACTTCCCCAACTGTGCAACTGCCTCAGGAACACATTTCTAGGGAGTGTGGGCCTGACAGGCAGGGCGGCCCGAGTGAGGAACGAGGATTGCAGGGGAAAGCCACTGCACTGAGCCTTGCCCCTGGAAGGCCTCGCTTCAAGGCTCTCAGCACCAGGCCCAGCCTGCAATGAGGCTGCAGCCTGGCCTCAAGTCCCAGGCTTGAACTGGGCACGGCTAGCTCGGAGCCCACCCCAGGCTCAGCCAGGCCTCCCTAAGGCCTGTGCTGGCCTAGGCCACTGCCAGCCAGCAGGACCTCGATGGAGCACAGTTCATTCGAGAAGGCCCCAGGGAGGTACCCGTGTGTCTCTTGCACTGCTCGGAAGCTGCAGGTTCAGAGGCTGTGTGTGCAGGTTGCCGTTGGGGCCTGAGGTCCAAACAGTCATAAGCCAACTTTCAAGCGGGACTCCTGCTGCCTCGTAGCTGCCTGCCACACACCCTGGCTGCCTGTGCTGTCTGCACTGCCGGCAGGCCTCTGGGGGCACAGGCCAGTCGAGGCCAAGAAACAAGGTGCTTGCTCTCCCCTTGCTAGGACCTCCTCCTTACAGCACTCTGGACCAGGGCACACATGGCCCTGGACCAGCAGCCTGCAAGGAAGCTGCTGCTTAGCCATCCACAAAGGCCTGCAGCCCTTGGCAGGGAGCCTTCTGCTAAGGACAGCTTTCCCACTCCCAAGCCTTGCAGGAGTTCCTGGAGGCTCAGGCCTGCAGCGTTTTCCATCACAGAGCACTGGGTGCCCAAAGCCTCCCCTGCGGCTTCCGAGCACCCTGCAACCCACAGGCCCTTGGCACCCACTCTGTTGCCAGAGGCAAGTCCTAGGCAGGACTCTCGAGCTTGTAGAGCCAGAGGGTCTCCAGCTTGGAAGCCTGCTCAGGAGCTCAGTGGGAGCCAGGCTTCTGCTTCCACGCTGGTTGGCCAGCAGATGGAGGCATCGCTCCACCGAAAAACTCTCTGCTTTGCCTTCAGCCAGGGATCGCCCAGCTCAGCTCTCTCTGCCTCAAGCAGAAACTCGAGGGTGCATCCAGCCTGCAGGAGGAAGAGTGCCTTTGCCTGAGCACTGCTATGCTGGGGCAGCTCCCTGAAGGCTTCCTGGGGCCTCCTCTCCCCTCACACAGTCATGCCATTCAGCCCACCCGGGGAGCAAAGGTGCCCCTCGGCAGGGCTCAGGGGACGGCCTATGTGTGTTTCCATGGCTGGGAAAGGGCAGATCCAGAAGCTGGGTGTGCACTTGGGAATGGGGCCTGATGGGCATAGCCGGCCTTCCCTGCTTGGGAAGCAGGAGATCTGGGGCCTCCGAGCTGCATGCCAATCCCCCTCCCTGGATGCCCCTCTTGCTTCTTCTCTGCTGCCAAGCCTCTCTCACCACACGTGCGTCTCATCGAAAGGAGCAGGCTGCTTGCCATTCTTTGCAAGGACCTCACCCCACAGGCCTCGTTTCCTCGAACGGGAGTGCACATTGACCCAGAGCCTCCAGAGGAGCTGCTGTCTCTCCAGCCACAAAGGCCTGCAGCCGAATCCATGACAGCCTGCTGCATGGAGGGCTTCTATGGGAGAGTGCCATACATCCCAGGCGGGTGCTCCTTTGGCACACCGCTTTCCATGGGGAAACACTGTGTGTGCCAAGTGTCTCCTGTGTGCAGAAAATGTAGCCCCGGTGCCCGAGGTGCAGGGACTCCTCTTTGCACCCAGAGCAATGTGCTAGGCAGGCCTCCCATGCTGGGAGAGCCTCCACTTCCCCAACTGTGCAACTGCCTCAGGAACACATTTCTAGGGAGTGTGGGCCTGACAGGCAGGGCGGCCCGAGTGAGGAACGAGGATTGCAGGGGAAAGCCACTGCACTGAGCCTTGCCCCTGGAAGGCCTCGCTTCAAGGCTCTCAGCACCAGGCCCAGCCTGCAATGAGGCTGCAGCCTGGCCTCAAGTCCCAGGCTTGAACTGGGCACGGCTAGCTCGGAGCCCACCCCAGGCTCAGCCAGGCCTCCCTAAGGCCTGTGCTGGCCTAGGCCACTGCCAGCCAGCAGGACCTCGATGGAGCACAGTTCATTCGAGAAGGCCCCAGGGAGGTACCCGTGTGTCTCTTGCACTGCTCGGAAGCTGCAGGTTCAGAGGCTGGGTGTGCAGGTTGCCGTTGGGGCCTGAGGTCCAAACAGTCATAAGCCAACTTTCAAGCGGGACTCCTGCTGCCTCGTAGCTGCCTGCCACACACCCTGGCTGCCTGTGCTGTCTGCACTGCCGGCAGGCCTCTGGGGGCACAGGCCAGTCGAGGCCAAGAAACAAGGTGCTTGCTCTCCCCTTGCTAGGACCTCCTCCTTACAGCACTCTGGACCAGGGCACACATGGCCCTGGACCAGCAGCCTGCAAGGAAGCTGCTGCTTAGCCATCCACAAAGGCCTGCAGCCCTTGGCAGGGAGCCTTCTGCTAAGGACAGCTTTCCCACTCCCAAGCCTTGCAGGAGTTCCTGGAGGCTCAGGCCTGCAGCGTTTTCCATCACAGAGCACTGGGTGCCCAAAGCCTCCCCTGCGGCTTCCGAGCACCCTGCAACCCACAGGCCCTTGGCACCCACTCTGTTGCCAGAGGCAAGTCCTAGGCAGGACTCTCGAGCTTGTAGAGCCAGAGGGTCTCCAGCTTGGAAGCCTGCTCAGGAGCTCAGTGGGAGCCAGGCTTCTGCTTCCACGCTGGTTGGCCAGCAGATGGAGGCATCGCTCCACCGAAAAACTCTCTGCTTTGCCTTCAGCCAGGGATCGCCCAGCTCAGCTCTCTCTGCCTCAAGCAGAAACTCGAGGGTGCATCCAGCCTGCAGGAGGAAGAGTGCCTTTGCCTGAGCACTGCTATGCTGGGGCAGCTCCCTGAAGGCTTCCTGGGGCCTCCTCTCCCCTCACACAGTCATGCCATTCAGCCCACCCGGGGAGCAAAGGTGCCCCTCGGCAGGGCTCAGGGGACGGCCTATGTGTGTTTCCATGGCTGGGAAAGGGCAGATCCAGAAGCTGGGTGTGCACTTGGGAATGGGGCCTGATGGGCATAGCCGGCCTTCCCTGCTTGGGAAGCAGGAGATCTGGGGCCTCCGAGCTGCATGCCAATCCCCCTCCCTGGATGCCCCTCTTGCTTCTTCTCTGCTGCCAAGCCTCTCTCACCACACGTGCGTCTCATCGAAAGGAGCAGGCTGCTTGCCATTCTTTGCAAGGACCTCACCCCACAGGCCTCGTTTCCTCGAACGGGAGTGCACATTGACCCAGAGCCTCCAGAGGAGCTGCTGTCTCTCCAGCCACAAAGGCCTGCAGCCGAATCCATGACAGCCTGCTGCATGGAGGGCTTCTATGGGAGAGTGCCATACATCCCAGGCGGGTGCTCCTTTGGCACACCGCTTTCCATGGGGAAACACTGTGTGTGCCAAGTGTCTCCTGTGTGCAGAAAATGTAGCCCCGGTGCCCGAGGTGCAGGGACTCCTCTTTGCACCCAGAGCAATGTGCTAGGCAGGCCTCCCATGCTGGGAGAGCCTCCACTTCCCCAACTGTGCAACTGCCTCAGGAACACATTTCTAGGGAGTGTGGGCCTGACAGGCAGGGCGGCCCGAGTGAGGAACGAGGATTGCAGGGGAAAGCCACTGCACTGAGCCTTGCCCCTGGAAGGCCTCGCTTCAAGGCTCTCAGCACCAGGCCCAGCCTGCAATGAGGCTGCAGCCTGGCCTCAAGTCCCAGGCTTGAACTGGGCACGGCTAGCTCGGAGCCCACCCCAGGCTCAGCCAGGCCTCCCTAAGGCCTGTGCTGGCCTAGGCCACTGCCAGCCAGCAGGACCTCGATGGAGCACAGTTCATTCGAGAAGGCCCCAGGGAGGTACCCGTGTGTCTCTTGCACTGCTCGGAAGCTGCAGGTTCAGAGGCTGGGTGTGCAGGTTGCCGTTGGGGTCTGAGGTCCAAACAGTCATAAGCCAACTTTCAAGCGGGACTCCTGCTGCCTCGTAGCTGCCTGCCACACACCCTGGCTGCCTGTGCTGTCTGCACTGCCGGCAGGCCTCTGGGGGCACAGGCCAGTCGAGGCCAAGAAACAAGGTGCTTGCTCTCCCCTTGCTAGGACCTCCTCCTTACAGCACTCTGGACCAGGGCACACATGGCCCTGGACCAGCAGCCTGCAAGGAAGCTGCTGCTTAGCCATCCACAAAGGCCTGCAGCCCTTGGCAGGGAGCCTTCTGCTAAGGACAGCTTTCCCACTCCCAAGCCTTGCAGGAGTTCCTGGAGGCTCAGGCCTGCAGCGTTTTCCATCACAGAGCACTGGGTGCCCAAAGCCTCCCCTGCGGCTTCCGAGCACCCTGCAACCCACAGGCCCTTGGCACCCACTCTGTTGCCAGAGGCAAGTCCTAGGCAGGACTCTCGAGCTTGTAGAGCCAGAGGGTCTCCAGCTTGGAAGCCTGCTCAGGAGCTCAGTGGGAGCCAGGCTTCTGCTTCCACGCTGGTTGGCCAGCAGATGGAGGCATCGCTCCACCGAAAAACTCTCTGCTTTGCCTTCAGCCAGGGATCGCCCAGCTCAGCTCTCTCTGCCTCAAGCAGAAACTCGAGGGTGCATCCAGCCTGCAGGAGGAAGAGTGCCTTTGCCTGAGCACTGCTATGCTGGGGCAGCTCCCTGAAGGCTTCCTGGGGCCTCCTCTCCCCTCACACAGTCATGCCATTCAGCCCACCCGGGGAGCAAAGGTGCCCCTCGGCAGGGCTCAGGGGACGGCCTATGTGTGTTTCCATGGCTGGGAAAGGGCAGATCCAGAAGCTGGGTGTGCACTTGGGAATGGGGCCTGATGGGCATAGCCGGCCTTCCCTGCTTGGGAAGCAGGAGATCTGGGGCCTCCGAGCTGCATGCCAATCCCCCTCCCTGGATGCCCCTCTTGCTTCTTCTCTGCTGCCAAGCCTCTCTCACCACACGTGCGTCTCATCGAAAGGAGCAGGCTGCTTGCCATTCTTTGCAAGGACCTCACCCCACAGGCCTCGTTTCCTCGAACGGGAGTGCACATTGACCCAGAGCCTCCAGAGGAGCTGCTGTCTCTCCAGCCACAAAGGCCTGCAGCCGAATCCATGACAGCCTGCTGCATGGAGGGCTTCTATGGGAGAGTGCCATACATCCCAGGCGGGTGCTCCTTTGGCACACCGCTTTCCATGGGGAAACACTGTGTGTGCCAAGTGTCTCCTGTGTGCAGAAAATGTAGCCCCGGTGCCCGAGGTGCAGGGACTCCTCTTTGCACCCAGAGCAATGTGCTAGGCAGGCCTCCCATGCTGGGAGAGCCTCCACTTCCCCAACTGTGCAACTGCCTCAGGAACACATTTCTAGGGAGTGTGGGCCTGACAGGCAGGGCGGCCCGAGTGAGGAACGAGGATTGCAGGGGAAAGCCACTGCACTGAGCCTTGCCCCTGGAAGGCCTCGCTTCAAGGCTCTCAGCACCAGGCCCAGCCTGCAATGAGGCTGCAGCCTGGCCTCAAGTCCCAGGCTTGAACTGGGCACGGCTAGCTCGGAGCCCACCCCAGGCTCAGCCAGGCCTCCCTAAGGCCTGTGCTGGCCTAGGCCACTGCCAGCCAGCAGGACCTCGATGGAGCACAGTTCATTCGAGAAGGCCCCAGGGAGGTACCCGTGTGTCTCTTGCACTGCTCGGAAGCTGCAGGTTCAGAGGCTGGGTGTGCAGGTTGCCGTTGGGGTCTGAGGTCCAAACAGTCATAAGCCAACTTTCAAGCGGGACTCCTGCTGCCTCGTAGCTGCCTGCCACACACCCTGGCTGCCTGTGCTGTCTGCACTGCCGGCAGGCCTCTGGGGGCACAGGCCAGTCGAGGCCAAGAAACAAGGTGCTTGCTCTCCCCTTGCTAGGACCTCCTCCTTACAGCACTCTGGACCAGGGCACACATGGCCCTGGACCAGCAGCCTGCAAGGAAGCTGCTGCTTAGCCATCCACAAAGGCCTGCAGCCCTTGGCAGGGAGCCTTCTGCTAAGGACAGCTTTCCCACTCCCAAGCCTTGCAGGAGTTCCTGGAGGCTCAGGCCTGCAGCGTTTTCCATCACAGAGCACTGGGTGCCCAAAGCCTCCCCTGCGGCTTCCGAGCACCCTGCAACCCACAGGCCCTTGGCACCCACTCTGTTGCCAGAGGCAAGTCCTAGGCAGGACTCTCGAGCTTGTAGAGCCAGAGGGTCTCCAGCTTGGAAGCCTGCTCAGGAGCTCAGTGGGAGCCAGGCTTCTGCTTCCACGCTGGTTGGCCAGCAGATGGAGGCATCGCTCCACCGAAAAACTCTCTGCTTTGCCTTCAGCCAGGGATCGCCCAGCTCAGCTCTCTCTGCCTCAAGCAGAAACTCGAGGGTGCATCCAGCCTGCAGGAGGAAGAGTGCCTTTGCCTGAGCACTGCTATGCTGGGGCAGCTCCCTGAAGGCTTCCTGGGGCCTCCTCTCCCCTCACACAGTCATGCCATTCAGCCCACCCGGGGAGCAAAGGTGCCCCTCGGCAGGGCTCAGGGGACGGCCTATGTGTGTTTCCATGGCTGGGAAAGGGCAGATCCAGAAGCTGGGTGTGCACTTGGGAATGGGGCCTGATGGGCATAGCCGGCCTTCCCTGCTTGGGAAGCAGGAGATCTGGGGCCTCCGAGCTGCATGCCAATCCCCCTCCCTGGATGCCCCTCTTGCTTCTTCTCTGCTGCCAAGCCTCTCTCACCACACGTGCGTCTCATCGAAAGGAGCAGGCTGCTTGCCATTCTTTGCAAGGACCTCACCCCACAGGCCT
Source organism: Hippopotamus amphibius kiboko (assembly GCF_030028045.1). Lineage (NCBI taxonomy): Eukaryota > Metazoa > Chordata > Mammalia > Artiodactyla > Hippopotamidae > Hippopotamus > Hippopotamus amphibius. Next base: position 354,372 of record NW_026648282.1, read on the forward strand.
CGTTTCCTCGAACGGGAGTGCACATTGACCCAGAGCCTCCAGAGGAGCTGCTGTCTCTCCAGCCACAAAGGCCTGCAGCCGAATCCATGACAGCCTGCTGCATGGAGGGCTTCTATGGGAGAGTGCCATACATCCCAGGCGGGTGCTCCTTTGGCACACCGCTTTCCATGGGGAAACACTGTGTGTGCCAAGTGTCTCCTGTGTGCAGAAAATGTAGCCCCGGTGCCCGAGGTGCAGGGACTCCTCTTTGCACCCAGAGCAATGTGCTAGGCAGGCCTCCCATGCTGGGAGAGCCTCCACTTCCCCAACTGTGCAACTGCCTCAGGAACACATTTCTAGGGAGTGTGGGCCTGACAGGCAGGGCGGCCCGAGTGAGGAACGAGGATTGCAGGGGAAAGCCACTGCACTGAGCCTTGCCCCTGGAAGGCCTCGCTTCAAGGCTCTCAGCACCAGGCCCAGCCTGCAATGAGGCTGCAGCCTGGCCTCAAGTCCCAGGCTTGAACTGGGCACGGCTAGCTCGGAGCCCACCCCAGGCTCAGCCAGGCCTCCCTAAGGCCTGTGCTGGCCTAGGCCACTGCCAGCCAGCAGGACCTCGATGGAGCACAGTTCATTCGAGAAGGCCCCAGGGAGGTACCCGTGTGTCTCTTGCACTGCTCGGAAGCTGCAGGTTCAGAGGCTGTGTGTGCAGGTTGCCGTTGGGGCCTGAGGTCCAAACAGTCATAAGCCAACTTTCAAGCGGGACTCCTGCTGCCTCGTAGCTGCCTGCCACACACCCTGGCTGCCTGTGCTGTCTGCACTGCCGGCAGGCCTCTGGGGGCACAGGCCAGTCAAGGCCAAGAAACAAGGTGCTTGCTCTCCCCTTGCTAGGACCTCCTCCTTACAGCACTCTGGACCAGGGCACACATGGCCCTGGACCAGCAGCCTGCAAGGAAGCTGCTGCTTAGCCATCCACAAAGGCCTGCAGCCCTTGGCAGGGAGCCTTCTGCTAAGGACAGCTTTCCCACTCCCAAGCCTTGCAGGAGTTCCTGGAGGCTCAGGCCTGCAGCGTTTTCCATCACAGAGCACTGGGTGCCCAAAGCCTCCCCTGCGGCTTCCGAGCACCCTGCAACCCACAGGCCCTTGGCACCCACTCTGTTGCCAGAGGCAAGTCCTAGGCAGGACTCTCGAGCTTGTAGAGCCAGAGGGTCTCCAGCTTGGAAGCCTGCTCAGGAGCTCAGTGGGAGCCAGGCTTCTGCTTCCACGCTGGTTGGCCAGCAGATGGAGGCATCGCTCCACCGAAAAACTCTCTGCTTTGCCTTCAGCCAGGGATCGCCCAGCTCAGCTCTCTCTGCCTCAAGCAGAAACTCGAGGGTGCATCCAGCCTGCAGGAGGAAGAGTGCCTTTGCCTGAGCACTGCTATGCTGGGGCAGCTCCCTGAAGGCTTCCTGGGGCCTCCTCTCCCCTCACACAGTCATGCCATTCAGCCCACCCGGGGAGCAAAGGTGCCCCTCGGCAGGGCTCAGGGGACGGCCTATGTGTGTTTCCATGGCTGGGAAAGGGCAGATCCAGAAGCTGGGTGTGCACTTGGGAATGGGGCCTGATGGGCATAGCCGGCCTTCCCTGCTTGGGAAGCAGGAGATCTGGGGCCTCCGAGCTGCATGCCAATCCCCCTCCCTGGATGCCCCTCTTGCTTCTTCTCTGCTGCCAAGCCTCTCTCACCACACGTGCGTCTCATCGAAAGGAGCAGGCTGCTTGCCATTCTTTGCAAGGACCTCACCCCACAGGCCTCGTTTCCTCGAACGGGAGTGCACATTGACCCAGAGCCTCCAGAGGAGCTGCTGTCTCTCCAGCCACAAAGGCCTGCAGCCGAATCCATGACAGCCTGCTGCATGGAGGGCTTCTATGGGAGAGTGCCATACATCCCAGGCGGGTGCTCCTTTGGCACACCGCTTTCCATGGGGAAACACTGTGTGTGCCAAGTGTCTCCTGTGTGCAGAAAATGTAGCCCCGGTGCCCGAGGTGCAGGGACTCCTCTTTGCACCCAGAGCAATGTGCTAGGCAGGCCTCCCATGCTGGGAGAGCCTCCACTTCCCCAACTGTGCAACTGCCTCAGGAACACATTTCTAGGGAGTGTGGGCCTGACAGGCAGGGCGGCCCGAGTGAGGAACGAGGATTGCAGGGGAAAGCCACTGCACTGAGCCTTGCCCCTGGAAGGCCTCGCTTCAAGGCTCTCAGCACCAGGCCCAGCCTGCAATGAGGCTGCAGCCTGGCCTCAAGTCCCAGGCTTGAACTGGGCACGGCTAGCTCGGAGCCCACCCCAGGCTCAGCCAGGCCTCCCTAAGGCCTGTGCTGGCCTAGGCCACTGCCAGCCAGCAGGACCTCGATGGAGCACAGTTTATTCGAGAAGGCCCCAGGGAGGTACCCGTGTGTCTCTTGCACTGCTCGGAAGCGGCAGGTTCAGAGGCTGTGTGTGCAGGTTGCCGTTGGGGCCTGAGGTCCAAACAGTCATAAGCCAACTTTCAAGCGGGACTCCTGCTGCCTCGTAGCTGCCTGCCACACACCCTGGCTGCCTGTGCTGTCTGCACTGCCGGCAGGCCTCTGGGGGCACAGGCCAGTCGAGGCCAAGAAACAAGGTGCTTGCTCTCCCCTTGCTAGGACCTCCTCCTTACAGCACTCTGGACCAGGGCACACATGGCCCTGGACCAGCAGCCTGCAAGGAAGCTGCTGCTTAGCCATCCACAAAGGCCTGCAGCCCTTGGCAGGGAGCCTTCTGCTAAGGACAGCTTTCCCACTCCCAAGCCTTGCAGGAGTTCCTGGAGGCTCAGGCCTGCAGCGTTTTCCATCACAGAGCACTGGGTGCCCAAAGCCTCCCCTGCGGCTTCCGAGCACCCTGCAACCCACAGGCCCTTGGCACCCACTCTGTTGCCAGAGGCAAGTCCTAGGCAGGACTCTCGAGCTTGTAGAGCCAGAGGGTCTCCAGCTTGGAAGCCTGCTCAGGAGCTCAGTGGGAGCCAGGCTTCTGCTTCCACGCTGGTTGGCCAGCAGATGGAGGCATCGCTCCACCGAAAAACTCTCTGCTTTGCCTTCAGCCAGGGATCGCCCAGCTCAGCTCTCTCTGCCTCAAGCAGAAACTCGAGGGTGCATCCAGCCTGCAGGAGGAAGAGTGCCTTTGCCTGAGCACTGCTATGCTGGGGCAGCTCCCTGAAGGCTTCCTGGGGCCTCCTCTCCCCTCACACAGTCATGCCATTCAGCCCACCCGGGGAGCAAAGGTGCCCCTCGGCAGGGCTCAGGGGACGGCCTATGTGTGTTTCCATGGCTGGGAAAGGGCAGATCCAGAAGCTGGGTGTGCACTTGGGAATGGGGCCTGATGGGCATAGCCGGCCTTCCCTGCTTGGGAAGCAGGAGATCTGGGGCCTCCGAGCTGCATGCCAATCCCCCTCCCTGGATGCCCCTCTTGCTTCTTCTCTGCTGCCAAGCCTCTCTCACCACACGTGCGTCTCATCGAAAGGAGCAGGCTGCTTGCCATTCTTTGCAAGGACCTCACCCCACAGGCCTCGTTTCCTCGAACGGGAGTGCACATTGACCCAGAGCCTCCAGAGGAGCTGCTGTCTCTCCAGCCACAAAGGCCTGCAGCCGAATCCATGACAGCCTGCTGCATGGAGGGCTTCTATGGGAGAGTGCCATACATCCCAGGCGGGTGCTCCTTTGGCACACCGCTTTCCATGGGGAAACACTGTGTGTGCCAAGTGTCTCCTGTGTGCAGAAAATGTAGCCCCGGTGCCCGAGGTGCAGGGACTCCTCTTTGCACCCAGAGCAATGTGCTAGGCAGGCCTCCCATGCTGGGAGAGCCTCCACTTCCCCAACTGTGCAACTGCCTCAGGAACACATTTCTAGGGAGTGTGGGCCTGACAGGCAGGGCGGCCCGAGTGAGGAACGAGGATTGCAGGGGAAAGCCACTGCACTGAGCCTTGCCCCTGGAAGGCCTCGCTTCAAGGCTCTCAGCACCAGGCCCAGCCTGCAATGAGGCTGCAGCCTGGCCTCAAGTCCCAGGCTTGAACTGGGCACGGCTAGCTCGGAGCCCACCCCAGGCTCAGCCAGGCCTCCCTAAGGCCTGTGCTGGCCTAGGCCACTGCCAGCCAGCAGGACCTCGATGGAGCACAGTTCATTCGAGAAGGCCCCAGGGAGGTACCCGTGTGTCTCTTGCACTGCTCGGAAGCGGCAGGTTCAGAGGCTGTGTGTGCAGGTTGCCGTTGGGGCCTGAGGTCCAAACAGTCATAAGCCAACTTTCAAGCGGGACTCCTGCTGCCTCGTAGCTGCCTGCCACACACCCTGGCTGCCTGTGCTGTCTGCACTGCCGGCAGGCCTCTGGGGGCACAGGCCAGTCGAGGCCAAGAAACAAGGTGCTTGCTCTCCCCTTGCTAGGACCTCCTCCTTACAGCACTCTGGACCAGGGCACACATGGCCCTGGACCAGCAGCCTGCAAGGAAGCTGCTGCTTAGCCATCCACAAAGGCCTGCAGCCCTTGGCAGGGAGCCTTCTGCTAAGGACAGCTTTCCCACTCCCAAGCCTTGCAGGAGTTCCTGGAGGCTCAGGCCTGCAGCGTTTTCCATCACAGAGCACTGGGTGCCCAAAGCCTCCCCTGCGGCTTCCGAGCACCCTGCAACCCACAGGCCCTTGGCACCCACTCTGTTGCCAGAGGCAAGTCCTAGGCAGGACTCTCGAGCTTGTAGAGCCAGAGGGTCTCCAGCTTGGAAGCCTGCTCAGGAGCTCAGTGGGAGCCAGGCTTCTGCTTCCACGCTGGTTGGCCAGCAGATGGAGGCATCGCTCCACCGAAAAACTCTCTGCTTTGCCTTCAGCCAGGGATCGCCCAGCTCAGCTCTCTCTGCCTCAAGCAGAAACTCGAGGGTGCATCCAGCCTGCAGGAGGAAGAGTGCCTTTGCCTGAGCACTGCTATGCTGGGGCAGCTCCCTGAAGGCTTCCTGGGGCCTCCTCTCCCCTCACACAGTCATGCCATTCAGCCCACCCGGGGAGCAAAGGTGCCCCTCGGCAGGGCTCAGGGGACGGCCTATGTGTGTTTCCATGGCTGGGAAAGGGCAGATCCAGAAGCTGGGTGTGCACTTGGGAATGGGGCCTGATGGGCATAGCCGGCCTTCCCTGCTTGGGAAGCAGGAGATCTGGGGCCTCCGAGCTGCATGCCAATCCCCCTCCCTGGATGCCCCTCTTGCTTCTTCTCTGCTGCCAAGCCTCTCTCACCACACGTGCGTCTCATCGAAAGGAGCAGGCTGCTTGCCATTCTTTGCAAGGACCTCACCCCACAGGCCTCGTTTCCTCGAACGGGAGTGCACATTGACCCAGAGCCTCCAGAGGAGCTGCTGTCTCTCCAGCCACAAAGGCCTGCAGCCGAATCCATGACAGCCTGCTGCATGGAGGGCTTCTATGGGAGAGTGCCATACATCCCAGGCGGGTGCTCCTTTGGCACACCGCTTTCCATGGGGAAACACTGTGTGTGCCAAGTGTCTCCTGTGTGCAGAAAATGTAGCCCCGGTGCCCGAGGTGCAGGGACTCCTCTTTGCACCCAGAGCAATGTGCTAGGCAGGCCTCCCATGCTGGGAGAGCCTCCACTTCCCCAACTGTGCAACTGCCTCAGGAACACATTTCTAGGGAGTGTGGGCCTGACAGGCAGGGCGGCCCGAGTGAGGAACGAGGATTGCAGGGGAAAGCCACTGCACTGAGCCTTGCCCCTGGAAGGCCTCGCTTCAAGGCTCTCAGCACCAGGCCCAGCCTGCAATGAGGCTGCAGCCTGGCCTCAAGTCCCAGGCTTGAACTGGGCACGGCTAGCTCGGAGCCCACCCCAGGCTCAGCCAGGCCTCCCTAAGGCCTGTGCTGGCCTAGGCCACTGCCAGCCAGCAGGACCTCGATGGAGCACAGTTCATTCGAGAAGGCCCCAGGGAGGTACCCGTGTGTCTCTTGCACTGCTCGGAAGCGGCAGGTTCAGAGGCTGTGTGTGCAGGTTGCCGTTGGGGCCTGAGGTCCAAACAGTCATAAGCCAACTTTCAAGCGGGACTCCTGCTGCCTCGTAGCTGCCTGCCACACACCCTGGCTGCCTGTGCTGTCTGCACTGCCGGCAGGCCTCTGGGGGCACAGGCCAGTCGAGGCCAAGAAACAAGGTGCTTGCTCTCCCCTTGCTAGGACCTCCTCCTTACAGCACTCTGGACCAGGGCACACATGGCCCTGGACCAGCAGCCTGCAAGGAAGCTGCTGCTTAGCCATCCACAAAGGCCTGCAGCCCTTGGCAGGGAGCCTTCTGCTAAGGACAGCTTTCCCACTCCCAAGCCTTGCAGGAGTTCCTGGAGGCTCAGGCCTGCAGCGTTTTCCATCACAGAGCACTGGGTGCCCAAAGCCTCCCCTGCGGCTTCCGAGCACCCTGCAACCCACAGGCCCTTGGCACCCACTCTGTTGCCAGAGGCAAGTCCTAGGCAGGACTCTCGAGCTTGTAGAGCCAGAGGGTCTCCAGCTTGGAAGCCTGCTCAGGAGCTCAGTGGGAGCCAGGCTTCTGCTTCCACGCTGGTTGGCCAGCAGATGGAGGCATCGCTCCACCGAAAAACTCTCTGCTTTGCCTTCAGCCAGGGATCGCCCAGCTCAGCTCTCTCTGCCTCAAGCAGAAACTCGAGGGTGCATCCAGCCTGCAGGAGGAAGAGTGCCTTTGCCTGAGCACTGCTATGCTGGGGCAGCTCCCTGAAGGCTTCCTGGGGCCTCCTCTCCCCTCACACAGTCATGCCATTCAGCCCACCCGGGGAGCAAAGGTGCCCCTCGGCAGGGCTCAGGGGACGGCCTATGTGTGTTTCCATGGCTGGGAAAGGGCAGATCCAGAAGCTGGGTGTGCACTTGGGAATGGGGCCTGATGGGCATAGCCGGCCTTCCCTGCTTGGGAAGCAGGAGATCTGGGGCCTCCGAGCTGCATGCCAATCCCCCTCCCTGGATGCCCCTCTTGCTTCTTCTCTGCTGCCAAGCCTCTCTCACCACACGTGCGTCTCATCGAAAGGAGCAGGCTGCTTGCCATTCTTTGCAAGGACCTCACCCCACAGGCCTCGTTTCCTCGAACGGGAGTGCACATTGACCCAGAGCCTCCAGAGGAGCTGCTGTCTCTCCAGCCACAAAGGCCTGCAGCCGAATCCATGACAGCCTGCTGCATGGAGGGCTTCTATGGGAGAGTGCCATACATCCCAGGCGGGTGCTCCTTTGGCACACCGCTTTCCATGGGGAAACACTGTGTGTGCCAAGTGTCTCCTGTGTGCAGAAAATGTAGCCCCGGTGCCCGAGGTGCAGGGACTCCTCTTTGCACCCAGAGCAATGTGCTAGGCAGGCCTCCCATGCTGGGAGAGCCTCCACTTCCCCAGCTGTGCAACTGCCTCAGGAACACATTTCTAGGGAGTGTGGGCCTGACAGGCAGGGCGGCCCGAGTGAGGAACGAGGATTGCAGGGGAAAGCCACTGCACTGAGCCTTGCCCCTGGAAGGCCTCGCTTCAAGGCTCTCAGCACCAGGCCCAGCCTGCAATGAGGCTGCAGCCTGGCCTCAAGTCCCAGGCTTGAACTGGGCACGGCTAGCTCGGAGCCCACCCCAGGCTCAGCCAGGCCTCCCTAAGGCCTGTGCTGGCTAGGCCACTGCCAGCCAGCAGGACCTCGATGGAGCACAGTTCATTCGAGAAGGCCCCAGGGAGGTACCCGTGTGTCTCTTGCACTGCTCGGAAGCTGCAGGTTCAGAGGCTGTGTGTGCAGGTTGCCGTTGGGGCCTGAGGTCCAAACAGTCATAAGCCAACTTTCAAGCGGGACTCCTGCTGCCTCGTAGCTGCCTGCCACACACCCTGGCTGCCTGTGCTGTCTGCACTGCCGGCAGGCCTCTGGGGGCACAGGCCAGTCGAGGCCAAGAAACAAGGTGCTTGCTCTCCCCTTGCTAGGACCTCCTCCTTACAGCACTCTGGACCAGGGCACACATGGCCCTGGACCAGCAGCCTGCAAGGAAGCTGCTGCTTAGCCATCCACAAAGGCCTGCAGCCCTTGGCAGGGAGCCTTCTGCTAAGGACAGCTTTCCCACTCCCAAGCCTTGCAGGAGTTCCTGGAGGCTCAGGCCTGCAGCGTTTTCCATCACAGAGCACTGGGTGCCCAAAGCCTCCCCTGCGGCTTCCGAGCACCCTGCAACCCACAGGCCCTTGGCACCCACTCTGTTGCCAGAGGCAAGTCCTAGGCAGGACTCTCGAGCTTGTAGAGCCAGAGGGTCTCCAGCTTGGAAGCCTGCTCAGGAGCTCAGTGGGAGCCAGGCTTCTGCTTCCACGCTGGTTGGCCAGCAGATGGAGGCATCGCTCCACCGAAAAACTCTCTGCTTTGCCTTCAGCCAGGGATCGCCCAGCTCAGCTCTCTCTGCCTCAAGCAGAAACTCGAGGGTGCATCCAGCCTGCAGGAGGAAGAGTGCCTTTGCCTGAGCACTGCTATGCTGGGGCAGCTCCCTGAAGGCTTCCTGGGGCCTCCTCTCCCCTCACACAGTCATGCCATTCAGCCCACCCGGGGAGCAAAGGTGCCCCTCGGCAGGGCTCAGGGGACGGCCTATGTGTGTTTCCATGGCTGGGAAAGGGCAGATCCAGAAGCTGGGTGTGCACTTGGGAATGGGGCCTGATGGGCATAGCCGGCCTTCCCTGCTTGGGAAGCAGGAGATCTGGGGCCTCCGAGCTGCATGCCAATCCCCCTCCCTGGATGCCCCTCTTGCTTCTTCTCTGCTGCCAAGCCTCTCTCACCACACGTGCGTCTCATCGAAAGGAGCAGGCTGCTTGCCATTCTTTGCAAGGACCTCACCCCACAGGCCTCGTTTCCTCGAACGGGAGTGCACATTGACCCAGAGCCTCCAGAGGAGCTGCTGTCTCTCCAGCCACAAAGGCCTGCAGCCGAATCCATGACAGCCTGCTGCATGGAGGGCTTCTATGGGAGAGTGCCATACATCCCAGGCGGGTGCTCCTTTGGCACACCGCTTTCCATGGGGAAACACTGTGTGTGCCAAGTGTCTCCTGTGTGCAGAAAATGTAGCCCCGGTGCCCGAGGTGCAGGGACTCCTCTTTGCACCCAGAGCAATGTGCTAGGCAGGCCTCCCATGCTGGGAGAGCCTCCACTTCCCCAACTGTGCAACTGCCTCAGGAACACATTTCTAGGGAGTGTGGGCCTGACAGGCAGGGCGGCCCGAGTGAGGAACGAGGATTGCAGGGGAAAGCCACTGCACTGAGCCTTGCCCCTGGAAGGCCTCGCTTCAAGGCTCTCAGCACCAGGCCCAGCCTGCAATGAGGCTGCAGCCTGGCCTCAAGTCCCAGGCTTGAACTGGGCACGGCTAGCTCGGAGCCCACCCCAGGCTCAGCCAGGCCTCCCTAAGGCCTGTGCTGGCCTAGGCCACTGCCAGCCAGCAGGACCTCGATGGAGCACAGTTCATTCGAGAAGGCCCCAGGGAGGTACCCGTGTGTCTCTTGCACTGCTCGGAAGCTGCAGGTTCAGAGGCTGTGTGTGCAGGTTGCCGTTGGGGCCTGAGGTCCAAACAGTCATAAGCCAACTTTCAAGCGGGACTCCTGCTGCCTCGTAGCTGCCTGCCACACACCCTGGCTGCCTGTGCTGTCTGCACTGCCGGCAGGCCTCTGGGGGCACAGGCCAGTCGAGGCCAAGAAACAAGGTGCTTGCTCTCCCCTTGCTAGGACCTCCTCCTTACAGCACTCTGGACCAGGGCACACATGGCCCTGGACCAGCAGCCTGCAAGGAAGCTGCTGCTTAGCCATCCACAAAGGCCTGCAGCCCTTGGCAGGGAGCCTTCTGCTAAGGACAGCTTTCCCACTCCCAAGCCTTGCAGGAGTTCCTGGAGGCTCAGGCCTGCAGCGTTTTCCATCACAGAGCACTGGGTGCCCAAAGCCTCCCCTGCGGCTTCCGAGCACCCTGCAACCCACAGGCCCTTGGCACCCACTCTGTTGCCAGAGGCAAGTCCTAGGCAGGACTCTCGAGCTTGTAGAGCCAGAGGGTCTCCAGCTTGGAAGCCTGCTCAGGAGCTCAGTGGGAGCCAGGCTTCTGCTTCCACGCTGGTTGGCCAGCAGATGGAGGCATCGCTCCACCGAAAAACTCTCTGCTTTGCCTTCAGCCAGGGATCGCCCAGCTCAGCTCTCTCTGCCTCAAGCAGAAACTCGAGGGTGCATCCAGCCTGCAGGAGGAAGAGTGCCTTTGCCTGAGCACTGCTATGCTGGGGCAGCTCCCTGAAGGCTTCCTGGGGCCTCCTCTCCCCTCACACAGTCATGCCATTCAGCCCACCCGGGGAGCAAAGGTGCCCCTCGGCAGGGCTCAGGGGACGGCCTATGTGTGTTTCCATGGCTGGGAAAGGGCAGATCCAGAAGCTGGGTGTGCACTTGGGAATGGGGCCTGATGGGCATAGCCGGCCTTCCCTGCTTGGGAAGCAGGAGATCTGGGGCCTCCGAGCTGCATGCCAATCCCCCTCCCTGGATGCCCCTCTTGCTTCTTCTCTGCTGCCAAGCCTCTCTCACCACACGTGCGTCTCATCGAAAGGAGCAGGCTGCTTGCCATTCTTTGCAAGGACCTCACCCCACAGGCCTCGTTTCCTCGAACGGGAGTGCACATTGACCCAGAGCCTCCAGAGGAGCTGCTGTCTCTCCAGCCACAAAGGCCTGCAGCCGAATCCATGACAGCCTGCTGCATGGAGGGCTTCTATGGGAGAGTGCCATACATCCCAGGCGGGTGCTCCTTTGGCACACCGCTTTCCATGGGGAAACACTGTGTGTGCCAAGTGTCTCCTGTGTGCAGAAAATGTAGCCCCGGTGCCCGAGGTGCAGGGACTCCTCTTTGCACCCAGAGCAATGTGCTAGGCAGGCCTCCCATGCTGGGAGAGCCTCCACTTCCCCAACTGTGCAACTGCCTCAGGAACACATTTCTAGGGAGTGTGGGCCTGACAGGCAGGGCGGCCCGAGTGAGGAACGAGGATTGCAGGGGAAAGCCACTGCACTGAGCCTTGCCCCTGGAAGGCCTCGCTTCAAGGCTCTCAGCACCAGGCCCAGCCTGCAATGAGGCTGCAGCCTGGCCTCAAGTCCCAGGCTTGAACTGGGCACGGCTAGCTCGGAGCCCACCCCAGGCTCAGCCAGGCCTCCCTAAGGCCTGTGCTGGCCTAGGCCACTGCCAGCCAGCAGGACCTCGATGGAGCACAGTTCATTCGAGAAGGCCCCAGGGAGGTACCCGTGTGTCTCTTGCACTGCTCGGAAGCTGCAGGTTCAGAGGCTGTGTGTGCAGGTTGCCGTTGGGGCCTGAGGTCCAAACAGTCATAAGCCAACTTTCAAGCGGGACTCCTGCTGCCTCGTAGCTGCCTGCCACACACCCTGGCTGCCTGTGCTGTCTGCACTGCCGGCAGGCCTCTGGGGGCACAGGCCAGTCGAGGCCAAGAAACAAGGTGCTTGCTCTCCCCTTGCTAGGACCTCCTCCTTACAGCACTCTGGACCAGGGCACACATGGCCCTGGACCAGCAGCCTGCAAGGAAGCTGCTGCTTAGCCATCCACAAAGGCCTGCAGCCCTTGGCAGGGAGCCTTCTGCTAAGGACAGCTTTCCCACTCCCAAGCCTTGCAGGAGTTCCTGGAGGCTCAGGCCTGCAGCGTTTTCCATCACAGAGCACTGGGTGCCCAAAGCCTCCCCTGCGGCTTCCGAGCACCCTGCAACCCACAGGCCCTTGGCACCCACTCTGTTGCCAGAGGCAAGTCCTAGGCAGGACTCTCGAGCTTGTAGAGCCAGAGGGTCTCCAGCTTGGAAGCCTGCTCAGGAGCTCAGTGGGAGCCAGGCTTCTGCTTCCACGCTGGTTGGCCAGCAGATGGAGGCATCGCTCCACCGAAAAACTCTCTGCTTTGCCTTCAGCCAGGGATCGCCCAGCTCAGCTCTCTCTGCCTCAAGCAGAAACTCGAGGGTGCATCCAGCCTGCAGGAGGAAGAGTGCCTTTGCCTGAGCACTGCTATGCTGGGGCAGCTCCCTGAAGGCTTCCTGGGGCCTCCTCTCCCCTCACACAGTCATGCCATTCAGCCCACCCGGGGAGCAAAGGTGCCCCTCGGCAGGGCTCAGGGGACGGCCTATGTGTGTTTCCATGGCTGGGAAAGGGCAGATCCAGAAGCTGGGTGTGCACTTGGGAATGGGGCCTGATGGGCATAGCCGGCCTTCCCTGCTTGGGAAGCAGGAGATCTGGGGCCTCCGAGCTGCATGCCAATCCCCCTCCCTGGATGCCCCTCTTGCTTCTTCTCTGCTGCCAAGCCTCTCTCACCACACGTGCGTCTCATCGAAAGGAGCAGGCTGCTTGCCATTCTTTGCAAGGACCTCACCCCACAGGCCTCGTTTCCTCGAACGGGAGTGCACATTGACCCAGAGCCTCCAGAGGAGCTGCTGTCTCTCCAGCCACAAAGGCCTGCAGCCGAATCCATGACAGCCTGCTGCATGGAGGGCTTCTATGGGAGAGTGCCATACATCCCAGGCGGGTGCTCCTTTGGCACACCGCTTTCCATGGGGAAACACTGTGTGTGCCAAGTGTCTCCTGTGTGCAGAAAATGTAGCCCCGGTGCCCGAGGTGCAGGGACTCCTCTTTGCACCCAGAGCAATGTGCTAGGCAGGCCTCCCATGCTGGGAGAGCCTCCACTTCCCCAACTGTGCAACTGCCTCAGGAACACATTTCTAGGGAGTGTGGGCCTGACAGGCAGGGCGGCCCGAGTGAGGAACGAGGATTGCAGGGGAAAGCCACTGCACTGAGCCTTGCCCCTGGAAGGCCTCGCTTCAAGGCTCTCAGCACCAGGCCCAGCCTGCAATGAGGCTGCAGCCTGGCCTCAAGTCCCAGGCTTGAACTGGGCACGGCTAGCTCGGAGCCCACCCCAGGCTCAGCCAGGCCTCCCTAAGGCCTGTGCTGGCCTAGGCCACTGCCAGCCAGCAGGACCTCGATGGAGCACAGTTCATTCGAGAAGGCCCCAGGGAGGTACCTGTGTGTCTCTTGCACTGCTCGGAAGCTGCAGGTTCAGAGGCTGTGTGTGCAGGTTGCCGTTGGGGCCTGAGGTCCAAACAGTCATAAGCCAACTTTCAAGCGGGACTCCTGCTGCCTCGTAGCTGCCTGCCACACACCCTGGCTGCCTGTGCTGTCTGCACTGCCGGCAGGCCTCTGGGGGCACAGGCCAGTCGAGGCCAAGAAACAAGGTGCTTGCTCTCCCCTTGCTAGGACCTCCTCCTTACAGCACTCTGGACCAGGGCACACATGGCCCTGGACCAGCAGCCTGCAAGGAAGCTGCTGCTTAGCCATCCACAAAGGCCTGCAGCCCTTGGCAGGGAGCCTTCTGCTAAGGACAGCTTTCCCACTCCCAAGCCTTGCAGGAGTTCCTGGAGGCTCAGGCCTGCAGCGTTTTCCATCACAGAGCACTGGGTGCCCAAAGCCTCCCCTGCGGCTTCCGAGCACCCTGCAACCCACAGGCCCTTGGCACCCACTCTGTTGCCAGAGGCAAGTCCTAGGCAGGACTCTCGAGCTTGTAGAGCCAGAGGGTCTCCAGCTTGGAAGCCTGCTCAGGAGCTCAGTGGGAGCCAGGCTTCTGCTTCCACGCTGGTTGGCCAGCAGATGGAGGCATCGCTCCACCGAAAAACTCTCTGCTTTGCCTTCAGCCAGGGATCGCCCAGCTCAGCTCTCTCTGCCTCAAGCAGAAACTCGAGGGTGCATCCAGCCTGCAGGAGGAAGAGTGCCTTTGCCTGAGCACTGCTATGCTGGGGCAGCTCCCTGAAGGCTTCCTGGGGCCTCCTCTCCCCTCACACAGTCATGCCATTCAGCCCACCCGGGGAGCAAAGGTGCCCCTCGGCAGGGCTCAGGGGACGGCCTATGTGTGTTTCCATGGCTGGGAAAGGGCAGATCCAGAAGCTGGGTGTGCACTTGGGAATGGGGCCTGATGGGCATAGCCGGCCTTCCCTGCTTGGGAAGCAGGAGATCTGGGGCCTCCGAGCTGCATGCCAATCCCCCTCCCTGGATGCCCCTCTTGCTTCTTCTCTGCTGCCAAGCCTCTCTCACCACACGTGCGTCTCATCGAAAGGAGCAGGCTGCTTGCCATTCTTTGCAAGGACCTCACCCCACAGGCCTCGTTTCCTCGAACGGGAGTGCACATTGACCCAGAGCCTCCAGAGGAGCTGCTGTCTCTCCAGCCACAAAGGCCTGCAGCCGAATCCATGACAGCCTGCTGCATGGAGGGCTTCTATGGGAGAGTGCCATACATCCCAGGCGGGTGCTCCTTTGGCACACCGCTTTCCATGGGGAAACACTGTGTGTGCCAAGTGTCTCCTGTGTGCAGAAAATGTAGCCCCGGTGCCCGAGGTGCAGGGACTCCTCTTTGCACCCAGAGCAATGTGCTAGGCAGGCCTCCCATGCTGGGAGAGCCTCCACTTCCCCAACTGTGCAACTGCCTCAGGAACACATTTCTAGGGAGTGTGGGCCTGACAGGCAGGGCGGCCCGAGTGAGGAACGAGGATTGCAGGGGAAAGCCACTGCACTGAGCCTTGCCCCTGGAAGGCCTCGCTTCAAGGCTCTCAGCACCAGGCCCAGCCTGCAATGAGGCTGCAGCCTGGCCTCAAGTCCCAGGCTTGAACTGGGCACGGCTAGCTCGGAGCCCACCCCAGGCTCAGCCAGGCCTCCCTAAGGCCTGTGCTGGCCTAGGCCACTGCCAGCCAGCAGGACCTCGATGGAGCACAGTTCATTCGAGAAGGCCCCAGGGAGGTACCCGTGTGTCTCTTGCACTGCTCGGAAGCTGCAGGTTCAGAGGCTGTGTGTGCAGGTTGCCGTTGGGGCCTGAGGTCCAAACAGTCATAAGCCAACTTTCAAGCGGGACTCCTGCTGCCTCGTAGCTGCCTGCCACACACCCTGGCTGCCTGTGCTGTCTGCACTGCCGGCAGGCCTCTGGGGGCACAGGCCAGTCGAGGCCAAGAAACAAGGTGCTTGCTCTCCCCTTGCTAGGACCTCCTCCTTACAGCACTCTGGACCAGGGCACACATGGCCCTGGACCAGCAGCCTGCAAGGAAGCTGCTGCTTAGCCATCCACAAAGGCCTGCAGCCCTTGGCAGGGAGCCTTCTGCTAAGGACAGCTTTCCCACTCCCAAGCCTTGCAGGAGTTCCTGGAGGCTCAGGCCTGCAGCGTTTTCCATCACAGAGCACTGGGTGCCCAAAGCCTCCCCTGCGGCTTCCGAGCACCCTGCAACCCACAGGCCCTTGGCACCCACTCTGTTGCCAGAGGCAAGTCCTAGGCAGGACTCTCGAGCTTGTAGAGCCAGAGGGTCTCCAGCTTGGAAGCCTGCTCAGGAGCTCAGTGGGAGCCAGGCTTCTGCTTCCACGCTGGTTGGCCAGCAGATGGAGGCATCGCTCCACCGAAAAACTCTCTGCTTTGCCTTCAGCCAGGGATCGCCCAGCTCAGCTCTCTCTGCCTCAAGCAGAAACTCGAGGGTGCATCCAGCCTGCAGGAGGAAGAGTGCCTTTGCCTGAGCACTGCTATGCTGGGGCAGCTCCCTGAAGGCTTCCTGGGGCCTCCTCTCCCCTCACACAGTCATGCCATTCAGCCCACCCGGGGAGCAAAGGTGCCCCTCGGCAGGGCTCAGGGGACGGCCTATGTGTGTTTCCATGGCTGGGAAAGGGCAGATCCAGAAGCTGGGTGTGCACTTGGGAATGGGGCCTGATGGGCATAGCCGGCCTTCCCTGCTTGGGAAGCAGGAGATCTGGGGCCTCCGAGCTGCATGCCAATCCCCCTCCCTGGATGCCCCTCTTGCTTCTTCTCTGCTGCCAAGCCTCTCTCACCACACGTGCGTCTCATCGAAAGGAGCAGGCTGCTTGCCATTCTTTGCAAGGACCTCACCCCACAGGCCTCGTTTCCTCGAACGGGAGTGCACATTGACCCAGAGCCTCCAGAGGAGCTGCTGTCTCTCCAGCCACAAAGGCCTGCAGCCGAATCCATGACAGCCTGCTGCATGGAGGGCTTCTATGGGAGAGTGCCATACATCCCAGGCGGGTGCTCCTTTGGCACACCGCTTTCCATGGGGAAACACTGTGTGTGCCAAGTGTCTCCTGTGTGCAGAAAATGTAGCCCCGGTGCCCGAGGTGCAGGGACTCCTCTTTGCACCCAGAGCAATGTGCTAGGCAGGCCTCCCATGCTGGGAGAGCCTCCACTTCCCCAACTGTGCAACTGCCTCAGGAACACATTTCTAGGGAGTGTGGGCCTGACAGGCAGGGCGGCCCGAGTGAGGAACGAGGATTGCAGGGGAAAGCCACTGCACTGAGCCTTGCCCCTGGAAGGCCTCGCTTCAAGGCTCTCAGCACCAGGCCCAGCCTGCAATGAGGCTGCAGCCTGGCCTCAAGTCCCAGGCTTGAACTGGGCACGGCTAGCTCGGAGCCCACCCCAGGCTCAGCCAGGCCTCCCTAAGGCCTGTGCTGGCCTAGGCCACTGCCAGCCAGCAGGACCTCGATGGAGCACAGTTCATTCGAGAAGGCCCCAGGGAGGTACCCGTGTGTCTCTTGCACTGCTCGGAAGCTGCAGGTTCAGAGGCTGGGTGTGCAGGTTGCCGTTGGGGTCTGAGGTCCAAACAGTCATAAGCCAACTTTCAAGCGGGACTCCTGCTGCCTCGTAGCTGCCTGCCACACACCCTGGCTGCCTGTGCTGTCTGCACTGCCGGCAGGCCTCTGGGGGCACAGGCCAGTCGAGGCCAAGAAACAAGGTGCTTGCTCTCCCCTTGCTAGGACCTCCTCCTTACAGCACTCTGGACCAGGGCACACATGGCCCTGGACCAGCAGCCTGCAAGGAAGCTGCTGCTTAGCCATCCACAAAGGCCTGCAGCCCTTGGCAGGGAGCCTTCTGCTAAGGACAGCTTTCCCACTCCCAAGCCTTGCAGGAGTTCCTGGAGGCTCAGGCCTGCAGCGTTTTCCATCACAGAGCACTGGGTGCCCAAAGCCTCCCCTGCGGCTTCCGAGCACCCTGCAACCCACAGGCCCTTGGCACCCACTCTGTTGCCAGAGGCAAGTCCTAGGCAGGACTCTCGAGCTTGTAGAGCCAGAGGGTCTCCAGCTTGGAAGCCTGCTCAGGAGCTCAGTGGGAGCCAGGCTTCTGCTTCCACGCTGGTTGGCCAGCAGATGGAGGCATCGCTCCACCGAAAAACTCTCTGCTTTGCCTTCAGCCAGGGATCGCCCAGCTCAGCTCTCTCTGCCTCAAGCAGAAACTCGAGGGTGCATCCAGCCTGCAGGAGGAAGAGTGCCTTTGCCTGAGCACTGCTATGCTGGGGCAGCTCCCTGAAGGCTTCCTGGGGCCTCCTCTCCCCTCACACAGTCATGCCATTCAGCCCACCCGGGGAGCAAAGGTGCCCCTCGGCAGGGCTCAGGGGACGGCCTATGTGTGTTTCCATGGCTGGGAAAGGGCAGATCCAGAAGCTGGGTGTGCACTTGGGAATGGGGCCTGATGGGCATAGCCGGCCTTCCCTGCTTGGGAAGCAGGAGATCTGGGGCCTCCGAGCTGCATGCCAATCCCCCTCCCTGGATGCCCCTCTTGCTTCTTCTCTGCTGCCAAGCCTCTCTCACCACACGTGCGTCTCATCGAAAGGAGCAGGCTGCTTGCCATTCTTTGCAAGGACCTCACCCCACAGGCCTCGTTTCCTCGAACGGGAGTGCACATTGACCCAGAGCCTCCAGAGGAGCTGCTGTCTCTCCAGCCACAAAGGCCTGCAGCCGAATCCATGACAGCCTGCTGCATGGAGGGCTTCTATGGGAGAGTGCCATACATCCCAGGCGGGTGCTCCTTTGGCACACCGCTTTCCATGGGGAAACACTGTGTGTGCCAAGTGTCTCCTGTGTGCAGAAAATGTAGCCCCGGTGCCCGAGGTGCAGGGACTCCTCTTTGCACCCAGAGCAATGTGCTAGGCAGGCCTCCCATGCTGGGAGAGCCTCCACTTCCCCAACTGTGCAACTGCCTCAGGAACACATTTCTAGGGAGTGTGGGCCTGACAGGCAGGGCGGCCCGAGTGAGGAACGAGGATTGCAGGGGAAAGCCACTGCACTGAGCCTTGCCCCTGGAAGGCCTCGCTTCAAGGCTCTCAGCACCAGGCCCAGCCTGCAATGAGGCTGCAGCCTGGCCTCAAGTCCCAGGCTTGAACTGGGCACGGCTAGCTCGGAGCCCACCCCAGGCTCAGCCAGGCCTCCCTAAGGCCTGTGCTGGCCTAGGCCACTGCCAGCCAGCAGGACCTCGATGGAGCACAGTTCATTCGAGAAGGCCCCAGGGAGGTACCCGTGTGTCTCTTGCACTGCTCGGAAGCTGCAGGTTCAGAGGCTGTGTGTGCAGGTTGCCGTTGGGGCCTGAGGTCCAAACAGTCATAAGCCAACTTTCAAGCGGGACTCCTGCTGCCTCGTAGCTGCCTGCCACACACCCTGGCTGCCTGTGCTGTCTGCACTGCCGGCAGGCCTCTGGGGGCACAGGCCAGTCGAGGCCAAGAAACAAGGTGCTTGCTCTCCCCTTGCTAGGACCTCCTCCTTACAGCACTCTGGACCAGGGCACACATGGCCCTGGACCAGCAGCCTGCAAGGAAGCTGCTGCTTAGCCATCCACAAAGGCCTGCAGCCCTTGGCAGGGAGCCTTCTGCTAAGGACAGCTTTCCCACTCCCAAGCCTTGCAGGAGTTCCTGGAGGCTCAGGCCTGCAGCGTTTTCCATCACAGAGCACTGGGTGCCCAAAGCCTCCCCTGCGGCTTCCGAGCACCCTGCAACCCACAGGCCCTTGGCACCCACTCTGTTGCCAGAGGCAAGTCCTAGGCAGGACTCTCGAGCTTGTAGAGCCAGAGGGTCTCCAGCTTGGAAGCCTGCTCAGGAGCTCAGTGGGAGCCAGGCTTCTGCTTCCACGCTGGTTGGCCAGCAGATGGAGGCATCGCTCCACCGAAAAACTCTCTGCTTTGCCTTCAGCCAGGGATCGCCCAGCTCAGCTCTCTCTGCCTCAAGCAGAAACTCGAGGGTGCATCCAGCCTGCAGGAGGAAGAGTGCCTTTGCCTGAGCACTGCTATGCTGGGGCAGCTCCCTGAAGGCTTCCTGGGGCCTCCTCTCCCCTCACACAGTCATGCCATTCAGCCCACCCGGGGAGCAAAGGTGCCCCTCGGCAGGGCTCAGGGGACGGCCTATGTGTGTTTCCATGGCTGGGAAAGGGCAGATCCAGAAGCTGGGTGTGCACTTGGGAATGGGGCCTGATGGGCATAGCCGGCCTTCCCTGCTTGGGAAGCAGGAGATCTGGGGCCTCCGAGCTGCATGCCAATCCCCCTCCCTGGATGCCCCTCTTGCTTCTTCTCTGCTGCCAAGCCTCTCTCACCACACGTGCGTCTCATCGAAAGGAGCAGGCTGCTTGCCATTCTTTGCAAGGACCTCACCCCACAGGCCTCGTTTCCTCGAACGGGAGTGCACATTCACCCAGAGCCTCCAGAGGAGCTGCTGTCTCTCCAGCCACAAAGGCCTGCAGCCGAATCCATGACAGCCTGCTGCATGGAGGGCTTCTATGGGAGAGTGCCATACATCCCAGGCGGGTGCTCCTTTGGCACACCGCTTTCCATGGGGAAACACTGTGTGTGCCAAGTGTCTCCTGTGTGCAGAAAATGTAGCCCCGGTGCCCGAGGTGCAGGGACTCCTCTTTGCACCCAGAGCAATGTGCTAGGCAGGCCTCCCATGCTGGGAGAGCCTCCACTTCCCCAACTGTGCAACTGCCTCAGGAACACATTTCTAGGGAGTGTGGGCCTGACAGGCAGGGCGGCCCGAGTGAGGAACGAGGATTGCAGGGGAAAGCCACTGCACTGAGCCTTGCCCCTGGAAGGCCTCGCTTCAAGGCTCTCAGCACCAGGCCCAGCCTGCAATGAGGCTGCAGCCTGGCCTCAAGTCCCAGGCTTGAACTGGGCACGGCTAGCTCGGAGCCCACCCCAGGCTCAGCCAGGCCTCCCTAAGGCCTGTGCTGGCCTAGGCCACTGCCAGCCAGCAGGACCTCGATGGAGCACAGTTCATTCGAGAAGGCCCCAGGGAGGTACCCGTGTGTCTCTTGCACTGCTCGGAAGCTGCAGGTTCAGAGGCTGTGTGTGCAGGTTGCCGTTGGGGCCTGAGGTCCAAACAGTCATAAGCCAACTTTCAAGCGGGACTCCTGCTGCCTCGTAGCTGCCTGCCACACACCCTGGCTGCCTGTGCTGTCTGCACTGCCGGCAGGCCTCTGGGGGCACAGGCCAGTCGAGGCCAAGAAACAAGGTGCTTGCTCTCCCCTTGCTAGGACCTCCTCCTTACAGCACTCTGGACCAGGGCACACATGGCCCTGGACCAGCAGCCTGCAAGGAAGCTGCTGCTTAGCCATCCACAAAGGCCTGCAGCCCTTGGCAGGGAGCCTTCTGCTAAGGACAGCTTTCCCACTCCCAAGCCTTGCAGGAGTTCCTGGAGGCTCAGGCCTGCAGCGTTTTCCATCACAGAGCACTGGGTGCCCAAAGCCTCCCCTGCGGCTTCCGAGCACCCTGCAACCCACAGGCCCTTGGCACCCACTCTGTTGCCAGAGGCAAGTCCTAGGCAGGACTCTCGAGCTTGTAGAGCCAGAGGGTCTCCAGCTTGGAAGCCTGCTCAGGAGCTCAGTGGGAGCCAGGCTTCTGCTTCCACGCTGGTTGGCCAGCAGATGGAGGCATCGCTCCACCGAAAAACTCTCTGCTTTGCCTTCAGCCAGGGATCGCCCAGCTCAGCTCTCTCTGCCTCAAGCAGAAACTCGAGGGTGCATCCAGCCTGCAGGAGGAAGAGTGCCTTTGCCTGAGCACTGCTATGCTGGGGCAGCTCCCTGAAGGCTTCCTGGGGCCTCCTCTCCCCTCACACAGTCATGCCATTCAGCCCACCCGGGGAGCAAAGGTGCCCCTCGGCAGGGCTCAGGGGACGGCCTATGTGTGTTTCCATGGCTGGGAAAGGGCAGATCCAGAAGCTGGGTGTGCACTTGGGAATGGGGCCTGATGGGCATAGCCGGCCTTCCCTGCTTGGGAAGCAGGAGATCTGGGGCCTCCGAGCTGCATGCCAATCCCCCTCCCTGGATGCCCCTCTTGCTTCTTCTCTGCTGCCAAGCCTCTCTCACCACACGTGCGTCTCATCGAAAGGAGCAGGCTGCTTGCCATTCTTTGCAAGGACCTCACCCCACAGGCCTCGTTTCCTCGAACGGGAGTGCACATTGACCCAGAGCCTCCAGAGGAGCTGCTGTCTCTCCAGCCACAAAGGCCTGCAGCCGAATCCATGACAGCCTGCTGCATGGAGGGCTTCTATGGGAGAGTGCCATACATCCCAGGCGGGTGCTCCTTTGGCACACCGCTTTCCATGGGGAAACACTGTGTGTGCCAAGTGTCTCCTGTGTGCAGAAAATGTAGCCCCGGTGCCCGAGGTGCAGGGACTCCTCTTTGCACCCAGAGCAATGTGCTAGGCAGGCCTCCCATGCTGGGAGAGCCTCCACTTCCCCAACTGTGCAACTGCCTCAGGAACACATTTCTAGGGAGTGTGGGCCTGACAGGCAGGGCGGCCCGAGTGAGGAACGAGGATTGCAGGGGAAAGCCACTGCACTGAGCCTTGCCCCTGGAAGGCCTCGCTTCAAGGCTCTCAGCACCAGGCCCAGCCTGCAATGAGGCTGCAGCCTGGCCTCAAGTCCCAGGCTTGAACTGGGCACGGCTAGCTCGGAGCCCACCCCAGGCTCAGCCAGGCCTCCCTAAGGCCTGTGCTGGCCTAGGCCACTGCCAGCCAGCAGGACCTCGATGGAGCACAGTTCATTCGAGAAGGCCCCAGGGAGGTACCCGTGTGTCTCTTGCACTGCTCGGAAGCTGCAGGTTCAGAGGCTGTGTGTGCAGGTTGCCGTTGGGGCCTGAGGTCCAAACAGTCATAAGCCAACTTTCAAGCGGGACTCCTGCTGCCTCGTAGCTGCCTGCCACACACCCTGGCTGCCTGTGCTGTCTGCACTGCCGGCAGGCCTCTGGGGGCACAGGCCAGTCGAGGCCAAGAAACAAGGTGCTTGCTCTCCCCTTGCTAGGACCTCCTCCTTACAGCACTCTGGACCAGGGCACACATGGCCCTGGACCAGCAGCCTGCAAGGAAGCTGCTGCTTAGCCATCCACAAAGGCCTGCAGCCCTTGGCAGGGAGCCTTCTGCTAAGGACAGCTTTCCCACTCCCAAGCCTTGCAGGAGTTCCTGGAGGCTCAGGCCTGCAGCGTTTTCCATCACAGAGCACTGGGTGCCCAAAGCCTCCCCTGCGGCTTCCGAGCACCCTGCAACCCACAGGCCCTTGGCACCCACTCTGTTGCCAGAGGCAAGTCCTAGGCAGGACTCTCGAGCTTGTAGAGCCAGAGGGTCTCCAGCTTGGAAGCCTGCTCAGGAGCTCAGTGGGAGCCAGGCTTCTGCTTCCACGCTGGTTGGCCAGCAGATGGAGGCATCGCTCCACCGAAAAACTCTCTGCTTTGCCTTCAGCCAGGGATCGCCCAGCTCAGCTCTCTCTGCCTCAAGCAGAAACTCGAGGGTGCATCCAGCCTGCAGGAGGAAGAGTGCCTTTGCCTGAGCACTGCTATGCTGGGGCAGCTCCCTGAAGGCTTCCTGGGGCCTCCTCTCCCCTCACACAGTCATGCCATTCAGCCCACCCGGGGAGCAAAGGTGCCCCTCGGCAGGGCTCAGGGGACGGCCTATGTGTGTTTCCATGGCTGGGAAAGGGCAGATCCAGAAGCTGGGTGTGCACTTGGGAATGGGGCCTGATGGGCATAGCCGGCCTTCCCTGCTTGGGAAGCAGGAGATCTGGGGCCTCCGAGCTGCATGCCAATCCCCCTCCCTGGATGCCCCTCTTGCTTCTTCTCTGCTGCCAAGCCTCTCTCACCACACGTGCGTCTCATCGAAAGGAGCAGGCTGCTTGCCATTCTTTGCAAGGACCTCACCCCACAGGCCTCGTTTCCTCGAACGGGAGTGCACATTGACCCAGAGCCTCCAGAGGAGCTGCTGTCTCTCCAGCCACAAAGGCCTGCAGCCGAATCCATGACAGCCTGCTGCATGGAGGGCTTCTATGGGAGAGTGCCATACATCCCAGGCGGGTGCTCCTTTGGCACACCGCTTTCCATGGGGAAACACTGTGTGTGCCAAGTGTCTCCTGTGTGCAGAAAATGTAGCCCCGGTGCCCGAGGTGCAGGGACTCCTCTTTGCACCCAGAGCAATGTGCTAGGCAGGCCTCCCATGCTGGGAGAGCCTCCACTTCCCCAACTGTGCAACTGCCTCAGGAACACATTTCTAGGGAGTGTGGGCCTGACAGGCAGGGCGGCCCGAGTGAGGAACGAGGATTGCAGGGGAAAGCCACTGCACTGAGCCTTGCCCCTGGAAGGCCTCGCTTCAAGGCTCTCAGCACCAGGCCCAGCCTGCAATGAGGCTGCAGCCTGGCCTCAAGTCCCAGGCTTGAACTGGGCACGGCTAGCTCGGAGCCCACCCCAGGCTCAGCCAGGCCTCCCTAAGGCCTGTGCTGGCCTAGGCCACTGCCAGCCAGCAGGACCTCGATGGAGCACAGTTCATTCGAGAAGGCCCCAGGGAGGTACCCGTGTGTCTCTTGCACTGCTCGGAAGCTGCAGGTTCAGAGGCTGTGTGTGCAGGTTGCCGTTGGGGCCTGAGGTCCAAACAGTCATAAGCCAACTTTCAAGCGGGACTCCTGCTGCCTCGTAGCTGCCTGCCACACACCCTGGCTGCCTGTGCTGTCTGCACTGCCGGCAGGCCTCTGGGGGCACAGGCCAGTCGAGGCCAAGAAACAAGGTGCTTGCTCTCCCCTTGCTAGGACCTCCTCCTTACAGCACTCTGGACCAGGGCACACATGGCCCTGGACCAGCAGCCTGCAAGGAAGCTGCTGCTTAGCCATCCACAAAGGCCTGCAGCCCTTGGCAGGGAGCCTTCTGCTAAGGACAGCTTTCCCACTCCCAAGCCTTGCAGGAGTTCCTGGAGGCTCAGGCCTGCAGCGTTTTCCATCACAGAGCACTGGGTGCCCAAAGCCTCCCCTGCGGCTTCCGAGCACCCTGCAACCCACAGGCCCTTGGCACCCACTCTGTTGCCAGAGGCAAGTCCTAGGCAGGACTCTCGAGCTTGTAGAGCCAGAGGGTCTCCAGCTTGGAAGCCTGCTCAGGAGCTCAGTGGGAGCCAGGCTTCTGCTTCCACGCTGGTTGGCCAGCAGATGGAGGCATCGCTCCACCGAAAAACTCTCTGCTTTGCCTTCAGCCAGGGATCGCCCAGCTCAGCTCTCTCTGCCTCAAGCAGAAACTCGAGGGTGCATCCAGCCTGCAGGAGGAAGAGTGCCTTTGCCTGAGCACTGCTATGCTGGGGCAGCTCCCTGAAGGCTTCCTGGGGCCTCCTCTCCCCTCACACAGTCATGCCATTCAGCCCACCCGGGGAGCAAAGGTGCCCCTCGGCAGGGCTCAGGGGACGGCCTATGTGTGTTTCCATGGCTGGGAAAGGGCAGATCCAGAAGCTGGGTGTGCACTTGGGAATGGGGCCTGATGGGCATAGCCGGCCTTCCCTGCTTGGGAAGCAGGAGATCTGGGGCCTCCGAGCTGCATGCCAATCCCCCTCCCTGGATGCCCCTCTTGCTTCTTCTCTGCTGCCAAGCCTCTCTCACCACACGTGCGTCTCATCGAAAGGAGCAGGCTGCTTGCCATTCTTTGCAAGGACCTCACCCCACAGGCCTCGTTTCCTCGAACGGGAGTGCACATTGACCCAGAGCCTCCAGAGGAGCTGCTGTCTCTCCAGCCACAAAGGCCTGCAGCCGAATCCATGACAGCCTGCTGCATGGAGGGCTTCTATGGGAGAGTGCCATACATCCCAGGCGGGTGCTCCTTTGGCACACCGCTTTCCATGGGGAAACACTGTGTGTGCCAAGTGTCTCCTGTGTGCAGAAAATGTAGCCCCGGTGCCCGAGGTGCAGGGACTCCTCTTTGCACCCAGAGCAATGTGCTAGGCAGGCCTCCCATGCTGGGAGAGCCTCCACTTCCCCAACTGTGCAACTGCCTCAGGAACACATTTCTAGGGAGTGTGGGCCTGACAGGCAGGGCGGCCCGAGTGAGGAACGAGGATTGCAGGGGAAAGCCACTGCACTGAGCCTTGCCCCTGGAAGGCCTCGCTTCAAGGCTCTCAGCACCAGGCCCAGCCTGCAATGAGGCTGCAGCCTGGCCTCAAGTCCCAGGCTTGAACTGGGCACGGCTAGCTCGGAGCCCACCCCAGGCTCAGCCAGGCCTCCCTAAGGCCTGTGCTGGCCTAGGCCACTGCCAGCCAGCAGGACCTCGATGGAGCACAGTTCATTCGAGAAGGCCCCAGGGAGGTACCCGTGTGTCTCTTGCACTGCTCGGAAGCTGCAGGTTCAGAGGCTGTGTGTGCAGGTTGCCGTTGGGGCCTGAGGTCCAAACAGTCATAAGCCAACTTTCAAGCGGGACTCCTGCTGCCTCGTAGCTGCCTGCCACACACCCTGGCTGCCTGTGCTGTCTGCACTGCCGGCAGGCCTCTGGGGGCACAGGCCAGTCGAGGCCAAGAAACAAGGTGCTTGCTCTCCCCTTGCTAGGACCTCCTCCTTACAGCACTCTGGACCAGGGCACACATGGCCCTGGACCAGCAGCCTGCAAGGAAGCTGCTGCTTAGCCATCCACAAAGGCCTGCAGCCCTTGGCAGGGAGCCTTCTGCTAAGGACAGCTTTCCCACTCCCAAGCCTTGCAGGAGTTCCTGGAGGCTCAGGCCTGCAGCGTTTTCCATCACAGAGCACTGGGTGCCCAAAGCCTCCCCTGCGGCTTCCGAGCACCCTGCAACCCACAGGCCCTTGGCACCCACTCTGTTGCCAGAGGCAAGTCCTAGGCAGGACTCTCGAGCTTGTAGAGCCAGAGGGTCTCCAGCTTGGAAGCCTGCTCAGGAGCTCAGTGGGAGCCAGGCTTCTGCTTCCACGCTGGTTGGCCAGCAGATGGAGGCATCGCTCCACCGAAAAACTCTCTGCTTTGCCTTCAGCCAGGGATCGCCCAGCTCAGCTCTCTCTGCCTCAAGCAGAAACTCGAGGGTGCATCCAGCCTGCAGGAGGAAGAGTGCCTTTGCCTGAGCACTGCTATGCTGGGGCAGCTCCCTGAAGGCTTCCTGGGGCCTCCTCTCCCCTCACACAGTCATGCCATTCAGCCCACCCGGGGAGCAAAGGTGCCCCTCGGCAGGGCTCAGGGGACGGCCTATGTGTGTTTCCATGGCTGGGAAAGGGCAGATCCAGAAGCTGGGTGTGCACTTGGGAATGGGGCCTGATGGGCATAGCCGGCCTTCCCTGCTTGGGAAGCAGGAGATCTGGGGCCTCCGAGCTGCATGCCAATCCCCCTCCCTGGATGCCCCTCTTGCTTCTTCTCTGCTGCCAAGCCTCTCTCACCACACGTGCGTCTCATCGAAAGGAGCAGGCTGCTTGCCATTCTTTGCAAGGACCTCACCCCACAGGCCTCGTTTCCTCGAACGGGAGTGCACATTGACCCAGAGCCTCCAGAGGAGCTGCTGTCTCTCCAGCCACAAAGGCCTGCAGCCGAATCCATGACAGCCTGCTGCATGGAGGGCTTCTATGGGAGAGTGCCATACATCCCAGGCGGGTGCTCCTTTGGCACACCGCTTTCCATGGGGAAACACTGTGTGTGCCAAGTGTCTCCTGTGTGCAGAAAATGTAGCCCCGGTGCCCGAGGTGCAGGGACTCCTCTTTGCACCCAGAGCAATGTGCTAGGCAGGCCTCCCATGCTGGGAGAGCCTCCACTTCCCCAACTGTGCAACTGCCTCAGGAACACATTTCTAGGGAGTGTGGGCCTGACAGGCAGGGCGGCCCGAGTGAGGAACGAGGATTGCAGGGGAAAGCCACTGCACTGAGCCTTGCCCCTGGAAGGCCTCGCTTCAAGGCTCTCAGCACCAGGCCCAGCCTGCAATGAGGCTGCAGCCTGGCCTCAAGTCCCAGGCTTGAACTGGGCACGGCTAGCTCGGAGCCCACCCCAGGCTCAGCCAGGCCTCCCTAAGGCCTGTGCTGGCCTAGGCCACTGCCAGCCAGCAGGACCTCGATGGAGCACAGTTCATTCGAGAAGGCCCCAGGGAGGTACCCGTGTGTCTCTTGCACTGCTCGGAAGCTGCAGGTTCAGAGGCTGGGTGTGCAGGTTGCCGTTGGGGTCTGAGGTCCAAACAGTCATAAGCCAACTTTCAAGCGGGACTCCTGCTGCCTCGTAGCTGCCTGCCACACACCCTGGCTGCCTGTGCTGTCTGCACTGCCGGCAGGCCTCTGGGGGCACAGGCCAGTCGAGGCCAAGAAACAAGGTGCTTGCTCTCCCCTTGCTAGGACCTCCTCCTTACAGCACTCTGGACCAGGGCACACATGGCCCTGGACCAGCAGCCTGCAAGGAAGCTGCTGCTTAGCCATCCACAAAGGCCTGCAGCCCTTGGCAGGGAGCCTTCTGCTAAGGACAGCTTTCCCACTCCCAAGCCTTGCAGGAGTTCCTGGAGGCTCAGGCCTGCAGCGTTTTCCATCACAGAGCACTGGGTGCCCAAAGCCTCCCCTGCGGCTTCCGAGCACCCTGCAACCCACAGGCCCTTGGCACCCACTCTGTTGCCAGAGGCAAGTCCTAGGCAGGACTCTCGAGCTTGTAGAGCCAGAGGGTCTCCAGCTTGGAAGCCTGCTCAGGAGCTCAGTGGGAGCCAGGCTTCTGCTTCCACGCTGGTTGGCCAGCAGATGGAGGCATCGCTCCACCGAAAAACTCTCTGCTTTGCCTTCAGCCAGGGATCGCCCAGCTCAGCTCTCTCTGCCTCAAGCAGAAACTCGAGGGTGCATCCAGCCTGCAGGAGGAAGAGTGCCTTTGCCTGAGCACTGCTATGCTGGGGCAGCTCCCTGAAGGCTTCCTGGGGCCTCCTCTCCCCTCACACAGTCATGCCATTCAGCCCACCCGGGGAGCAAAGGTGCCCCTCGGCAGGGCTCAGGGGACGGCCTATGTGTGTTTCCATGGCTGGGAAAGGGCAGATCCAGAAGCTGGGTGTGCACTTGGGAATGGGGCCTGATGGGCATAGCCGGCCTTCCCTGCTTGGGAAGCAGGAGATCTGGGGCCTCCGAGCTGCATGCCAATCCCCCTCCCTGGATGCCCCTCTTGCTTCTTCTCTGCTGCCAAGCCTCTCTCACCACACGTGCGTCTCATCGAAAGGAGCAGGCTGCTTGCCATTCTTTGCAAGGACCTCACCCCACAGGCCTCGTTTCCTCGAACGGGAGTGCACATTGACCCAGAGCCTCCAGAGGAGCTGCTGTCTCTCCAGCCACAAAGGCCTGCAGCCGAATCCATGACAGCCTGCTGCATGGAGGGCTTCTATGGGAGAGTGCCATACATCCCAGGCGGGTGCTCCTTTGGCACACCGCTTTCCATGGGGAAACACTGTGTGTGCCAAGTGTCTCCTGTGTGCAGAAAATGTAGCCCCGGTGCCCGAGGTGCAGGGACTCCTCTTTGCACCCAGAGCAATGTGCTAGGCAGGCCTCCCATGCTGGGAGAGCCTCCACTTCCCCAACTGTGCAACTGCCTCAGGAACACATTTCTAGGGAGTGTGGGCCTGACAGGCAGGGCGGCCCGAGTGAGGAACGAGGATTGCAGGGGAAAGCCACTGCACTGAGCCTTGCCCCTGGAAGGCCTCGCTTCAAGGCTCTCAGCACCAGGCCCAGCCTGCAATGAGGCTGCAGCCTGGCCTCAAGTCCCAGGCTTGAACTGGGCACGGCTAGCTCGGAGCCCACCCCAGGCTCAGCCAGGCCTCCCTAAGGCCTGTGCTGGCCTAGGCCACTGCCAGCCAGCAGGACCTCGATGGAGCACAGTTCATTCGAGAAGGCCCCAGGGAGGTACCCGTGTGTCTCTTGCACTGCTCGGAAGCTGCAGGTTCAGAGGCTGTGTGTGCAGGTTGCCGTTGGGGTCTGAGGTCCAAACAGTCATAAGCCAACTTTCAAGCGGGACTCCTGCTGCCTCGTAGCTGCCTGCCACACACCCTGGCTGCCTGTGCTGTCTGCACTGCCGGCAGGCCTCTGGGGGCACAGGCCAGTCGAGGCCAAGAAACAAGGTGCTTGCTCTCCCCTTGCTAGGACCTCCTCCTTACAGCACTCTGGACCAGGGCACACATGGCCCTGGACCAGCAGCCTGCAAGGAAGCTGCTGCTTAGCCATCCACAAAGGCCTGCAGCCCTTGGCAGGGAGCCTTCTGCTAAGGACAGCTTTCCCACTCCCAAGCCTTGCAGGAGTTCCTGGAGGCTCAGGCCTGCAGCGTTTTCCATCACAGAGCACTGGGTGCCCAAAGCCTCCCCTGCGGCTTCCGAGCACCCTGCAACCCACAGGCCCTTGGCACCCACTCTGTTGCCAGAGGCAAGTCCTAGGCAGGACTCTCGAGCTTGTAGAGCCAGAGGGTCTCCAGCTTGGAAGCCTGCTCAGGAGCTCAGTGGGAGCCAGGCTTCTGCTTCCACGCTGGTTGGCCAGCAGATGGAGGCATCGCTCCACCGAAAAACTCTCTGCTTTGCCTTCAGCCAGGGATCGCCCAGCTCAGCTCTCTCTGCCTCAAGCAGAAACTCGAGGGTGCATCCAGCCTGCAGGAGGAAGAGTGCCTTTGCCTGAGCACTGCTATGCTGGGGCAGCTCCCTGAAGGCTTCCTGGGGCCTCCTCTCCCCTCACACAGTCATGCCATTCAGCCCACCCGGGGAGCAAAGGTGCCCCTCGGCAGGGCTCAGGGGACGGCCTATGTGTGTTTCCATGGCTGGGAAAGGGCAGATCCAGAAGCTGGGTGTGCACTTGGGAATGGGGCCTGATGGGCATAGCCGGCCTTCCCTGCTTGGGAAGCAGGAGATCTGGGGCCTCCGAGCTGCATGCCAATCCCCCTCCCTGGATGCCCCTCTTGCTTCTTCTCTGCTGCCAAGCCTCTCTCACCACACGTGCGTCTCATCGAAAGGAGCAGGCTGCTTGCCATTCTTTGCAAGGACCTCACCCCACAGGCCTCGTTTCCTCGAACGGGAGTGCACATTGACCCAGAGCCTCCAGAGGAGCTGCTGTCTCTCCAGCCACAAAGGCCTGCAGCCGAATCCATGACAGCCTGCTGCATGGAGGGCTTCTATGGGAGAGTGCCATACATCCCAGGCGGGTGCTCCTTTGGCACACCGCTTTCCATGGGGAAACACTGTGTGTGCCAAGTGTCTCCTGTGTGCAGAAAATGTAGCCCCGGTGCCCGAGGTGCAGGGACTCCTCTTTGCACCCAGAGCAATGTGCTAGGCAGGCCTCCCATGCTGGGAGAGCCTCCACTTCCCCAACTGTGCAACTGCCTCAGGAACACATTTCTAGGGAGTGTGGGCCTGACAGGCAGGGCGGCCCGAGTGAGGAACGAGGATTGCAGGGGAAAGCCACTGCACTGAGCCTTGCCCCTGGAAGGCCTCGCTTCAAGGCTCTCAGCACCAGGCCCAGCCTGCAATGAGGCTGCAGCCTGGCCTCAAGTCCCAGGCTTGAACTGGGCACGGCTAGCTCGGAGCCCACCCCAGGCTCAGCCAGGCCTCCCTAAGGCCTGTGCTGGCCTAGGCCACTGCCAGCCAGCAGGACCTCGATGGAGCACAGTTTATTCGAGAAGGCCCCAGGGAGGTACCCGTGTGTCTCTTGCACTGCTCGGAAGCGGCAGGTTCAGAGGCTGTGTGTGCAGGTTGCCGTTGGGGCCTGAGGTCCAAACAGTCATAAGCCAACTTTCAAGCGGGACTCCTGCTGCCTCGTAGCTGCCTGCCACACACCCTGGCTGCCTGTGCTGTCTGCACTGCCGGCAGGCCTCTGGGGGCACAGGCCAGTCGAGGCCAAGAAACAAGGTGCTTGCTCTCCCCTTGCTAGGACCTCCTCCTTACAGCACTCTGGACCAGGGCACACATGGCCCTGGACCAGCAGCCTGCAAGGAAGCTGCTGCTTAGCCATCCACAAAGGCCTGCAGCCCTTGGCAGGGAGCCTTCTGCTAAGGACAGCTTTCCCACTCCCAAGCCTTGCAGGAGTTCCTGGAGGCTCAGGCCTGCAGCGTTTTCCATCACAGAGCACTGGGTGCCCAAAGCCTCCCCTGCGGCTTCCGAGCACCCTGCAACCCACAGGCCCTTGGCACCCACTCTGTTGCCAGAGGCAAGTCCTAGGCAGGACTCTCGAGCTTGTAGAGCCAGAGGGTCTCCAGCTTGGAAGCCTGCTCAGGAGCTCAGTGGGAGCCAGGCTTCTGCTTCCACGCTGGTTGGCCAGCAGATGGAGGCATCGCTCCACCGAAAAACTCTCTGCTTTGCCTTCAGCCAGGGATCGCCCAGCTCAGCTCTCTCTGCCTCAAGCAGAAACTCGAGGGTGCATCCAGCCTGCAGGAGGAAGAGTGCCTTTGCCTGAGCACTGCTATGCTGGGGCAGCTCCCTGAAGGCTTCCTGGGGCCTCCTCTCCCCTCACACAGTCATGCCATTCAGCCCACCCGGGGAGCAAAGGTGCCCCTCGGCAGGGCTCAGGGGACGGCCTATGTGTGTTTCCATGGCTGGGAAAGGGCAGATCCAGAAGCTGGGTGTGCACTTGGGAATGGGGCCTGATGGGCATAGCCGGCCTTCCCTGCTTGGGAAGCAGGAGATCTGGGGCCTCCGAGCTGCATGCCAATCCCCCTCCCTGGATGCCCCTCTTGCTTCTTCTCTGCTGCCAAGCCTCTCTCACCACACGTGCGTCTCATTGAAAGGAGCAGGCTGCTTGCCATTCTTTGCAAGGACCTCACCCCACAGGCCTCGTTTCCTCGAACGGGAGTGCACATTGACCCAGAGCCTCCAGAGGAGCTGCTGTCTCTCCAGCCACAAAGGCCTGCAGCCGAATCCATGACAGCCTGCTGCATGGAGGGCTTCTATGGGAGAGTGCCATACATCCCAGGCGGGTGCTCCTTTGGCACACCGCTTTCCATGGGGAAACACTGTGTGTGCCAAGTGTCTCCTGTGTGCAGAAAATGTAGCCCCGGTGCCCGAGGTGCAGGGACTCCTCTTTGCACCCAGAGCAATGTGCTAGGCAGGCCTCCCATGCTGGGAGAGCCTCCACTTCCCCAACTGTGCAACTGCCTCAGGAACACATTTCTAGGGAGTGTGGGCCTGACAGGCAGGGCGGCCCGAGTGAGGAACGAGGATTGCAGGGGAAAGCCACTGCACTGAGCCTTGCCCCTGGAAGGCCTCGCTTCAAGGCTCTCAGCACCAGGCCCAGCCTGCAATGAGGCTGCAGCCTGGCCTCAAGTCCCAGGCTTGAACTGGGCACGGCTAGCTCGGAGCCCACCCCAGGCTCAGCCAGGCCTCCCTAAGGCCTGTGCTGGCCTAGGCCACTGCCAGCCAGCAGGACCTCGATGGAGCACAGTTCATTCGAGAAGGCCCCAGGGAGGTACCCGTGTGTCCCTTGCACTGCTCGGAAGCTGCAGTTTCAGAGGCTGGGTGTGCAGGTTGCCGTTGGGGTCTGAGGTCCAAACAGTCATAAGCCAACTTTCAAGCGGGACTCCTGCTGCCTCGTAGCTGCCTGCCACACACCCTGGCTGCCTGTGCTGTCTGCACTGCCGGCAGGCCTCTGGGGGCACAGGCCAGTCGAGGCCAAGAAACAAGGTGCTTGCTCTCCCCTTGCTAGGACCTCCTCCTTACAGCACTCTGGACCAGGGCACACATGGCCCTGGACCAGCAGCCTGCAAGGAAGCTGCTGCTTAGCCATCCACAAAGGCCTGCAGCCCTTGGCAGGGAGCCTTCTGCTAAGGACAGCTTTCCCACTCCCAAGCCTTGCAGGAGTTCCTGGAGGCTCAGGCCTGCAGCGTTTTCCATCACAGAGCACTGGGTGCCCAAAGCCTCCCCTGCGGCTTCCGAGCACCCTGCAACCCACAGGCCCTTGGCACCCACTCTGTTGCCAGAGGCAAGTCCTAGGCAGGACTCTCGAGCTTGTAGAGCCAGAGGGTCTCCAGCTTGGAAGCCTGCTCAGGAGCTCAGTGGGAGCCAGGCTTCTGCTTCCACGCTGGTTGGCCAGCAGATGGAGGCATCGCTCCACCGAAAAACTCTCTGCTTTGCCTTCAGCCAGGGATCGCCCAGCTCAGCTCTCTCTGCCTCAAGCAGAAACTCGAGGGTGCATCCAGCCTGCAGGAGGAAGAGTGCCTTTGCCTGAGCACTGCTATGCTGGGGCAGCTCCCTGAAGGCTTCCTGGGGCCTCCTCTCCCCTCACACAGTCATGCCATTCAGCCCACCCGGGGAGCAAAGGTGCCCCTCGGCAGGGCTCAGGGGACGGCCTATGTGTGTTTCCATGGCTGGGAAAGGGCAGATCCAGAAGCTGGGTGTGCACTTGGGAATGGGGCCTGATGGGCATAGCCGGCCTTCCCTGCTTGGGAAGCAGGAGATCTGGGGCCTCCGAGCTGCATGCCAATCCCCCTCCCTGGATGCCCCTCTTGCTTCTTCTCTGCTGCCAAGCCTCTCTCACCACACGTGCGTCTCATCGAAAGGAGCAGGCTGCTTGCCATTCTTTGCAAGGACCTCACCCCACAGGCCTCGTTTCCTCGAACGGGAGTGCACATTGACCCAGAGCCTCCAGAGGAGCTGCTGTCTCTCCAGCCACAAAGGCCTGCAGCCGAATCCATGACAGCCTGCTGCATGGAGGGCTTCTATGGGAGAGTGCCATACATCCCAGGCGGGTGCTCCTTTGGCACACCGCTTTCCATGGGGAAACACTGTGTGTGCCAAGTGTCTCCTGTGTGCAGAAAATGTAGCCCCGGTGCCCGAGGTGCAGGGACTCCTCTTTGCACCCAGAGCAATGTGCTAGGCAGGCCTCCCATGCTGGGAGAGCCTCCACTTCCGCAACTGTGCAACTGCCTCAGGAACACATTTCTAGGGAGTGTGGGCCTGACAGGCAGGGCGGCCCAAGTGAGGAACGAGGATTGCAGGGGAAAGCCACTGCACTGAGCCTTGCCCCTGGAAGGCCTCGCTTCAAGGCTCTCAGCACCAGGCCCAGCCTGCAATGAGGCTGCAGCCTGGCCTCAAGTCCCAGGCTTGAACTGGGCACGGCTAGCTCGGAGCCCACCCCAGGCTCAGCCAGGCCTCCCTAAGGCCTGTGCTGGCCTAGGCCACTGCCAGCCAGCAGGACCTCGATGGAGCACAGTTCATTCGAGAAGGCCCCAGGGAGGTACCCGTGTGTCTCTTGCACTGCTCGGAAGCTGCAGGTTCAGAGGCTGTGTGTGCAGGTTGCCGTTGGGGCCTGAGGTCCAAACAGTCATAAGCCAACTTTCAAGCGGGACTCCTGCTGCCTCGTAGCTGCCTGCCACACACCCTGGCTGCCTGTGCTGTCTGCACTGCCGGCAGGCCTCTGGGGGCACAGGCCAGTCAAGGCCAAGAAACAAGGTGCTTGCTCTCCCCTTGCTAGGACCTCCTCCTTACAGCACTCTGGACCAGGGCACACATGGCCCTGGACCAGCAGCCTGCAAGGAAGCTGCTGCTTAGCCATCCACAAAGGCCTGCAGCCCTTGGCAGGGAGCCTTCTGCTAAGGACAGCTTTCCCACTCCCAAGCCTTGCAGGAGTTCCTGGAGGCTCAGGCCTGCAGCGTTTTCCATCACAGAGCACTGGGTGCCCAAAGCCTCCCCTGCGGCTTCCGAGCACCCTGCAACCCACAGGCCCTTGGCACCCACTCTGTTGCCAGAGGCAAGTCCTAGGCAGGACTCTCGAGCTTGTAGAGCCAGAGGGTCTCCAGCTTGGAAGCCTGCTCAGGAGCTCAGTGGGAGCCAGGCTTCTGCTTCCACGCTGGTTGGCCAGCAGATGGAGGCATCGCTCCACCGAAAAACTCTCTGCTTTGCCTTCAGCCAGGGATCGCCCAGCTCAGCTCTCTCTGCCTCAAGCAGAAACTCGAGGGTGCATCCAGCCTGCAGGAGGAAGAGTGCCTTTGCCTGAGCACTGCTATGCTGGGGCAGCTCCCTGAAGGCTTCCTGGGGCCTCCTCTCCCCTCACACAGTCATGCCATTCAGCCCACCCGGGGAGCAAAGGTGCCCCTCGGCAGGGCTCAGGGGACGGCCTATGTGTGTTTCCATGGCTGGGAAAGGGCAGATCCAGAAGCTGGGTGTGCACTTGGGAATGGGGCCTGATGGGCATAGCCGGCCTTCCCTGCTTGGGAAGCAGGAGATCTGGGGCCTCCGAGCTGCATGCCAATCCCCCTCCCTGGATGCCCCTCTTGCTTCTTCTCTGCTGCCAAGCCTCTCTCACCACACGTGCGTCTCATCGAAAGGAGCAGGCTGCTTGCCATTCTTTGCAAGGACCTCACCCCACAGGCCTCGTTTCCTCGAACGGGAGTGCACATTGACCCAGAGCCTCCAGAGGAGCTGCTGTCTCTCCAGCCACAAAGGCCTGCAGCCGAATCCATGACAGCCTGCTGCATGGAGGGCTTCTATGGGAGAGTGCCATACATCCCAGGCGGGTGCTCCTTTGGCACACCGCTTTCCATGGGGAAACACTGTGTGTGCCAAGTGTCTCCTGTGTGCAGAAAATGTAGCCCCGGTGCCCGAGGTGCAGGGACTCCTCTTTGCACCCAGAGCAATGTGCTAGGCAGGCCTCCCATGCTGGGAGAGCCTCCACTTCCCCAACTGTGCAACTGCCTCAGGAACACATTTCTAGGGAGTGTGGGCCTGACAGGCAGGGCGGCCCGAGTGAGGAACGAGGATTGCAGGGGAAAGCCACTGCACTGAGCCTTGCCCCTGGAAGGCCTCGCTTCAAGGCTCTCAGCACCAGGCCCAGCCTGCAATGAGGCTGCAGCCTGGCCTCAAGTCCCAGGCTTGAACTGGGCACGGCTAGCTCGGAGCCCACCCCAGGCTCAGCCAGGCCTCCCTAAGGCCTGTGCTGGCCTAGGCCACTGCCAGCCAGCAGGACCTCGATGGAGCACAGTTCATTCGAGAAGGCCCCAGGGAGGTACCCGTGTGTCTCTTGCACTGCTCGGAAGCTGCAGGTTCAGAGGCTGTGTGTGCAGGTTGCCGTTGGGGTCTGAGGTCCAAACAGTCATAAGCCAACTTTCAAGCGGGACTCCTGCTGCCTCGTAGCTGCCTGCCACACACCCTGGCTGCCTGTGCTGTCTGCACTGCCGGCAGGCCTCTGGGGGCACAGGCCAGTCGAGGCCAAGAAACAAGGTGCTTGCTCTCCCCTTGCTAGGACCTCCTCCTTACAGCACTCTGGACCAGGGCACACATGGCCCTGGACCAGCAGCCTGCAAGGAAGCTGCTGCTTAGCCATCCACAAAGGCCTGCAGCCCTTGGCAGGGAGCCTTCTGCTAAGGACAGCTTTCCCACTCCCAAGCCTTGCAGGAGTTCCTGGAGGCTCAGGCCTGCAGCGTTTTCCATCACAGAGCACTGGGTGCCCAAAGCCTCCCCTGCGGCTTCCGAGCACCCTGCAACCCACAGGCCCTTGGCACCCACTCTGTTGCCAGAGGCAAGTCCTAGGCAGGACTCTCGAGCTTGTAGAGCCAGAGGGTCTCCAGCTTGGAAGCCTGCTCAGGAGCTCAGTGGGAGCCAGGCTTCTGCTTCCACGCTGGTTGGCCAGCAGATGGAGGCATCGCTCCACCGAAAAACTCTCTGCTTTGCCTTCAGCCAGGGATCGCCCAGCTCAGCTCTCTCTGCCTCAAGCAGAAACTCGAGGGTGCATCCAGCCTGCAGGAGGAAGAGTGCCTTTGCCTGAGCACTGCTATGCTGGGGCAGCTCCCTGAAGGCTTCCTGGGGCCTCCTCTCCCCTCACACAGTCATGCCATTCAGCCCACCCGGGGAGCAAAGGTGCCCCTCGGCAGGGCTCAGGGGACGGCCTATGTGTGTTTCCATGGCTGGGAAAGGGCAGATCCAGAAGCTGGGTGTGCACTTGGGAATGGGGCCTGATGGGCATAGCCGGCCTTCCCTGCTTGGGAAGCAGGAGATCTGGGGCCTCCGAGCTGCATGCCAATCCCCCTCCCTGGATGCCCCTCTTGCTTCTTCTCTGCTGCCAAGCCTCTCTCACCACACGTGCGTCTCATCGAAAGGAGCAGGCTGCTTGCCATTCTTTGCAAGGACCTCACCCCACAGGCCTCGTTTCCTCGAACGGGAGTGCACATTGACCCAGAGCCTCCAGAGGAGCTGCTGTCTCTCCAGCCACAAAGGCCTGCAGCCGAATCCATGACAGCCTGCTGCATGGAGGGCTTCTATGGGAGAGTGCCATACATCCCAGGCGGGTGCTCCTTTGGCACACCGCTTTCCATGGGGAAACACTGTGTGTGCCAAGTGTCTCCTGTGTGCAGAAAATGTAGCCCCGGTGCCCGAGGTGCAGGGACTCCTCTTTGCACCCAGAGCAATGTGCTAGGCAGGCCTCCCATGCTGGGAGAGCCTCCACTTCCCCAACTGTGCAACTGCCTCAGGAACACATTTCTAGGGAGTGTGGGCCTGACAGGCAGGGCGGCCCGAGTGAGGAACGAGGATTGCAGGGGAAAGCCACTGCACTGAGCCTTGCCCCTGGAAGGCCTCGCTTCAAGGCTCTCAGCACCAGGCCCAGCCTGCAATGAGGCTGCAGCCTGGCCTCAAGTCCCAGGCTTGAACTGGGCACGGCTAGCTCGGAGCCCACCCCAGGCTCAGCCAGGCCTCCCTAAGGCCTGTGCTGGCCTAGGCCACTGCCAGCCAGCAGGACCTCGATGGAGCACAGTTTATTCGAGAAGGCCCCAGGGAGGTACCCGTGTGTCTCTTGCACTGCTCGGAAGCGGCAGGTTCAGAGGCTGTGTGTGCAGGTTGCCGTTGGGGCCTGAGGTCCAAACAGTCATAAGCCAACTTTCAAGCGGGACTCCTGCTGCCTCGTAGCTGCCTGCCACACACCCTGGCTGCCTGTGCTGTCTGCACTGCCGGCAGGCCTCTGGGGGCACAGGCCAGTCGAGGCCAAGAAACAAGGTGCTTGCTCTCCCCTTGCTAGGACCTCCTCCTTACAGCACTCTGGACCAGGGCACACATGGCCCTGGACCAGCAGCCTGCAAGGAAGCTGCTGCTTAGCCATCCACAAAGGCCTGCAGCCCTTGGCAGGGAGCCTTCTGCTAAGGACAGCTTTCCCACTCCCAAGCCTTGCAGGAGTTCCTGGAGGCTCAGGCCTGCAGCGTTTTCCATCACAGAGCACTGGGTGCCCAAAGCCTCCCCTGCGGCTTCCGAGCACCCTGCAACCCACAGGCCCTTGGCACCCACTCTGTTGCCAGAGGCAAGTCCTAGGCAGGACTCTCGAGCTTGTAGAGCCAGAGGGTCTCCAGCTTGGAAGCCTGCTCAGGAGCTCAGTGGGAGCCAGGCTTCTGCTTCCACGCTGGTTGGCCAGCAGATGGAGGCATCGCTCCACCGAAAAACTCTCTGCTTTGCCTTCAGCCAGGGATCGCCCAGCTCAGCTCTCTCTGCCTCAAGCAGAAACTCGAGGGTGCATCCAGCCTGCAGGAGGAAGAGTGCCTTTGCCTGAGCACTGCTATGCTGGGGCAGCTCCCTGAAGGCTTCCTGGGGCCTCCTCTCCCCTCACACAGTCATGCCATTCAGCCCACCCGGGGAGCAAAGGTGCCCCTCGGCAGGGCTCAGGGGACGGCCTATGTGTGTTTCCATGGCTGGGAAAGGGCAGATCCAGAAGCTGGGTGTGCACTTGGGAATGGGGCCTGATGGGCATAGCCGGCCTTCCCTGCTTGGGAAGCAGGAGATCTGGGGCCTCCGAGCTGCATGCCAATCCCCCTCCCTGGATGCCCCTCTTGCTTCTTCTCTGCTGCCAAGCCTCTCTCACCACACGTGCGTCTCATCGAAAGGAGCAGGCTGCTTGCCATTCTTTGCAAGGACCTCACCCCACAGGCCTCGTTTCCTCGAACGGGAGTGCACATTGACCCAGAGCCTCCAGAGGAGCTGCTGTCTCTCCAGCCACAAAGGCCTGCAGCCGAATCCATGACAGCCTGCTGCATGGAGGGCTTCTATGGGAGAGTGCCATACATCCCAGGCGGGTGCTCCTTTGGCACACCGCTTTCCATGGGGAAACACTGTGTGTGCCAAGTGTCTCCTGTGTGCAGAAAATGTAGCCCCGGTGCCCGAGGTGCAGGGACTCCTCTTTGCACCCAGAGCAATGTGCTAGGCAGGCCTCCCATGCTGGGAGAGCCTCCACTTCCCCAACTGTGCAACTGCCTCAGGAACACATTTCTAGGGAGTGTGGGCCTGACAGGCAGGGCGGCCCGAGTGAGGAACGAGGATTGCAGGGGAAAGCCACTGCACTGAGCCTTGCCCCTGGAAGGCCTCGCTTCAAGGCTCTCAGCACCAGGCCCAGCCTGCAATGAGGCTGCAGCCTGGCCTCAAGTCCCAGGCTTGAACTGGGCACGGCTAGCTCGGAGCCCACCCCAGGCTCAGCCAGGCCTCCCTAAGGCCTGTGCTGGCCTAGGCCACTGCCAGCCAGCAGGACCTCGATGGAGCACAGTTTATTCGAGAAGGCCCCAGGGAGGTACCCGTGTGTCTCTTGCACTGCTCGGAAGCGGCAGGTTCAGAGGCTGTGTGTGCAGGTTGCCGTTGGGGCCTGAGGTCCAAACAGTCATAAGCCAACTTTCAAGCGGGACTCCTGCTGCCTCGTAGCTGCCTGCCACACACCCTGGCTGCCTGTGCTGTCTGCACTGCCGGCAGGCCTCTGGGGGCACAGGCCAGTCGAGGCCAAGAAACAAGGTGCTTGCTCTCCCCTTGCTAGGACCTCCTCCTTACAGCACTCTGGACCAGGGCACACATGCCCCTGGACCAGCAGCCTGCAAGGAAGCTGCTGCTTAGCCATCCACAAAGGCCTGCAGCCCTTGGCAGGGAGCCTTCTGCTAAGGACAGCTTTCCCACTCCCAAGCCTTGCAGGAGTTCCTGGAGGCTCAGGCCTGCAGCGTTTTCCATCACAGAGCACTGGGGACCCAAAGCCTCCCCTGCGGCTTCCGAGCACCCTGCAACCCACAGGCCCTTGGCACCCACTCTGTTGCCAGAGGCAAGTCCTAGGCAGGACTCTCGAGCTTGTAGAGCCAGAGGGTCTCCAGCTTGGAAGCCTGCTCAGGAGCTCAGTGGGAGCCAGGCTTCTGCTTCCACGCTGGTTGGCCAGCA
The DNA here is from genome assembly GCF_030028045.1 of Hippopotamus amphibius kiboko. NCBI lineage: Eukaryota > Metazoa > Chordata > Mammalia > Artiodactyla > Hippopotamidae > Hippopotamus > Hippopotamus amphibius. Next base: position 394,501 of record NW_026648282.1, read on the forward strand.
GATGGAGGCATCGCTCCACCGAAAAACTCTCTGCTTTGCCTTCAGCCAGGGATCGCCCAGCTCAGCTCTCTCTGCCTCAAGCAGAAACTCGAGGGTGCATCCAGCCTGCAGGAGGAAGAGTGCCTTTGCCTGAGCACTGCTATGCTGGGGCAGCTCCCTGAAGGCTTCCTGGGGCCTCCTCTCCCCTCACACAGTCATGCCATTCAGCCCACCCGAGGAGCAAAGGTGCCCCTCGGCAGGGCTCAGGGGACGGCCTATGTGTGTTTCCATGGCTGGGAAAGGGCAGATCCAGAAGCTGGGTGTGCACTTGGGAATGGGGCCTGATGGGCATAGCCGGCCTTCCCTGCTTGGGAAGCAGGAGATCTGGGGCCTCCGAGCTGCATGCCAATCCCCCTCCCTGGATGCCCCTCTTGCTTCTTCTCTGCTGCCAAGCCTCTCTCACCACACGTGCGTCTCATCGAAAGGAGCAGGCTGCTTGCCATTCTTTGCAAGGACCTCACCCCACAGGCCTCGTTTCCTCGAACGGGAGTGCACATTGACCCAGAGCCTCCAGAGGAGCTGCTGTCTCTCCAGCCACAAAGGCCTGCAGCCGAATCCATGACAGCCTGCTGCATGGAGGGCTTCTATGGGAGAGTGCCATACATCCCAGGCGGGTGCTCCTTTGGCACACCGCTTTCCATGGGGAAACACTGTGTGTGCCAAGTGTCTCCTGTGTGCAGAAAATGTAGCCCCGGTGCCTGAGGTGCAGGGACTCCTCTTTGCACCCAGAGCAATGTGCTAGGCAGGCCTCCCATGCTGGGAGAGCCTCCACTTCCCCAACTGTGCAACTGCCTCAGGAACACATTTCTAGGGAGTGTGGGCCTGACAGGCAGGGCGGCCCGAGTGAGGAACGAGGATTGCAGGGGAAAGCCACTGCACTGAGCCTTGCCCCTGGAAGGCCTCGCTTCAAGGCTCTCAGCACCAGGCCCAGCCTGCAATGAGGCTGCAGCCTGGCCTCAAGTCCCAGGCTTGAACTGGGCACGGCTAGCTCGGAGCCCACCCCAGGCTCAGCCAGGCCTCCCTAAGGCCTGTGCTGGCTAGGCCACTGCCAGCCAGCAGGACCTCGATGGAGCACAGTTCATTCGAGAAGGCCCCAGGGAGGTACCCGTGTGTCTCTTGCACTGCTCGGAAGCTGCAGGTTCAGAGGCTGTGTGTGCAGGTTGCCGTTGGGGCCTGAGGTCCAAACAGTCATAAGCCAACTTTCAAGCGGGACTCCTGCTGCCTCGTAGCTGCCTGCCACACACCCTGGCTGCCTGTGCTGTCTGCACTGCCGGCAGGCCTCTGGGGGCACAGGCCAGTCGAGGCCAAGAAACAAGGTGCTTGCTCTCCCCTTGCTAGGACCTCCTCCTTACAGCACTCTGGACCAGGGCACACATGGCCCTGGACCAGCAGCCTGCAAGGAAGCTGCTGCTTAGCCATCCACAAAGGCCTGCAGCCCTTGGCAGGGAGCCTTCTGCTAAGGACAGCTTTCCCACTCCCAAGCCTTGCAGGAGTTCCTGGAGGCTCAGGCCTGCAGCGTTTTCCATCACAGAGCACTGGGTGCCCAAAGCCTCCCCTGCGGCTTCCGAGCACCCTGCAACCCACAGGCCCTTGGCACCCACTCTGTTGCCAGAGGCAAGTCCTAGGCAGGACTCTCGAGCTTGTAGAGCCAGAGGGTCTCCAGCTTGGAAGCCTGCTCAGGAGCTCAGTGGGAGCCAGGCTTCTGCTTCCACGCTGGTTGGCCAGCAGATGGAGGCATCGCTCCACCGAAAAACTCTCTGCTTTGCCTTCAGCCAGGGATCGCCCAGCTCAGCTCTCTCTGCCTCAAGCAGAAACTCGAGGGTGCATCCAGCCTGCAGGAAGAAGAGTGCCTTTGCCTGAGCACTGCTATGCTGGGGCAGCTCCCTGAAGGCTTCCTGGGGCCTCCTCTCCCCTCACACAGTCATGCCATTCAGCCCACCCGGGGAGCAAAGGTGCCCCTCGGCAGGGCTCAGGGGACGGCCTATGTGTGTTTCCATGGCTGGGAAAGGGCAGATCCAGAAGCTGGGTGTGCACTTGGGAATGGGGCCTGATGGGCATAGCCGGCCTTCCCTGCTTGGGAAGCAGGAGATCTGGGGCCTCCGAGCTGCATGCCAATCCCCCTCCCTGGATGCCCCTCTTGCTTCTTCTCTGCTGCCAAGCCTCTCTCACCACACGTGCGTCTCATCGAAAGGAGCAGGCTGCTTGCCATTCTTTGCAAGGACCTCACCCCACAGGCCTCGTTTCCTCGAACGGGAGTGCACATTGACCCAGAGCCTCCAGAGGAGCTGCTGTCTCTCCAGCCACAAAGGCCTGCAGCCGAATCCATGACAGCCTGCTGCATGGAGGGCTTCTATGGGAGAGTGCCATACATCCCAGGCGGGTGCTCCTTTGGCACACCGCTTTCCATGGGGAAACACTGTGTGTGCCAAGTGTCTCCTGTGTGCAGAAAATGTAGCCCCGGTGCCCGAGGTGCAGGGACTCCTCTTTGCACCCAGAGCAATGTGCTAGGCAGGCCTCCCATGCTGGGAGAGCCTCCACTTCCCCAACTGTGCAACTGCCTCAGGAACACATTTCTAGGGAGTGTGGGCCTGACAGGCAGGGCGGCCCGAGTGAGGAACGAGGATTGCAGGGGAAAGCCACTGCACTGAGCCTTGCCCCTGGAAGGCCTCGCTTCAAGGCTCTCAGCACCAGGCCCAGCCTGCAATGAGGCTGCAGCCTGGCCTCAAGTCCCAGGCTTGAACTGGGCACGGCTAGCTCGGAGCCCACCCCAGGCTCAGCCAGGCCTCCCTAAGGCCTGTGCTGGCCTAGGCCACTGCCAGCCAGCAGGACCTCGATGGAGCACAGTTTATTCGAGAAGGCCCCAGGGAGGTACCCGTGTGTCTCTTGCACTGCTCGGAAGCGGCAGGTTCAGAGGCTGTGTGTGCAGGTTGCCGTTGGGGCCTGAGGTCCAAACAGTCATAAGCCAACTTTCAAGCGGGACTCCTGCTGCCTCGTAGCTGCCTGCCACACACCCTGGCTGCCTGTGCTGTCTGCACTGCCGGCAGGCCTCTGGGGGCACAGGCCAGTCGAGGCCAAGAAACAAGGTGCTTGCTCTCCCCTTGCTAGGACCTCCTCCTTACAGCACTCTGGACCAGGGCACACATGGCCCTGGACCAGCAGCCTGCAAGGAAGCTGCTGCTTAGCCATCCACAAAGGCCTGCAGCCCTTGGCAGGGAGCCTTCTGCTAAGGACAGCTTTCCCACTCCCAAGCCTTGCAGGAGTTCCTGGAGGCTCAGGCCTGCAGCGTTTTCCATCACAGAGCACTGGGTGCCCAAAGCCTCCCCTGCGGCTTCCGAGCACCCTGCAACCCACAGGCCCTTGGCACCCACTCTGTTGCCAGAGGCAAGTCCTAGGCAGGACTCTCGAGCTTGTAGAGCCAGAGGGTCTCCAGCTTGGAAGCCTGCTCAGGAGCTCAGTGGGAGCCAGGCTTCTGCTTCCACGCTGGTTGGCCAGCAGATGGAGGCATCGCTCCACCGAAAAACTCTCTGCTTTGCCTTCAGCCAGGGATCGCCCAGCTCAGCTCTCTCTGCCTCAAGCAGAAACTCGAGGGTGCATCCAGCCTGCAGGAGGAAGAGTGCCTTTGCCTGAGCACTGCTATGCTGGGGCAGCTCCCTGAAGGCTTCCTGGGGCCTCCTCTCCCCTCACACAGTCATGCCATTCAGCCCACCCGGGGAGCAAAGGTGCCCCTCGGCAGGGCTCAGGGGACGGCCTATGTGTGTTTCCATGGCTGGGAAAGGGCAGATCCAGAAGCTGGGTGTGCACTTGGGAATGGGGCCTGATGGGCATAGCCGGCCTTCCCTGCTTGGGAAGCAGGAGATCTGGGGCCTCCGAGCTGCATGCCAATCCCCCTCCCTGGATGCCCCTCTTGCTTCTTCTCTGCTGCCAAGCCTCTCTCACCACACGTGCGTCTCATCGAAAGGAGCAGGCTGCTTGCCATTCTTTGCAAGGACCTCACCCCACAGGCCTCGTTTCCTCGAACGGGAGTGCACATTGACCCAGAGCCTCCAGAGGAGCTGCTGTCTCTCCAGCCACAAAGGCCTGCAGCCGAATCCATGACAGCCTGCTGCATGGAGGGCTTCTATGGGAGAGTGCCATACATCCCAGGCGGGTGCTCCTTTGGCACACCGCTTTCCATGGGGAAACACTGTGTGTGCCAAGTGTCTCCTGTGTGCAGAAAATGTAGCCCCGGTGCCCGAGGTGCAGGGACTCCTCTTTGCACCCAGAGCAATGTGCTAGGCAGGCCTCCCATGCTGGGAGAGCCTCCACTTCCCCAACTGTGCAACTGCCTCAGGAACACATTTCTAGGGAGTGTGGGCCTGACAGGCAGGGCGGCCCGAGTGAGGAACGAGGATTGCAGGGGAAAGCCACTGCACTGAGCCTTGCCCCTGGAAGGCCTCGCTTCAAGGCTCTCAGCACCAGGCCCAGCCTGCAATGAGGCTGCAGCCTGGCCTCAAGTCCCAGGCTTGAACTGGGCACGGCTAGCTCGGAGCCCACCCCAGGCTCAGCCAGGCCTCCCTAAGGCCTGTGCTGGCCTAGGCCACTGCCAGCCAGCAGGACCTCGATGGAGCACAGTTTATTCGAGAAGGCCCCAGGGAGGTACCCGTGTGTCTCTTGCACTGCTCGGAAGCGGCAGGTTCAGAGGCTGTGTGTGCAGGTTGCCGTTGGGGCCTGAGGTCCAAACAGTCATAAGCCAACTTTCAAGCGGGACTCCTGCTGCCTCGTAGCTGCCTGCCACACACCCTGGCTGCCTGTGCTGTCTGCACTGCCGGCAGGCCTCTGGGGGCACAGGAAAGTCGAGGCCAAGAAACAAGGTGCTTGCTCTCCCCTTGCTAGGACCTCCTCCTTACAGCACTCTGGACCAGGGCACACATGGCCCTGGACCAGCAGCCTGCAAGGAAGCTGCTGCTTAGCCATCCACAAAGGCCTGCAGCCCTTGGCAGGGAGCCTTCTGCTAAGGACAGCTTTCCCACTCCCAAGCCTTGCAGGAGTTCCTGGAGGCTCAGGCCTGCAGCGTTTTCCATCACAGAGCACTGGGTGCCCAAAGCCTCCCCTGCGGCTTCCGAGCACCCTGCAACCCACAGGCCCTTGGCACCCACTCTGTTGCCAGAGGCAAGTCCTAGGCAGGACTCTCGAGCTTGTAGAGCCAGAGGGTCTCCAGCTTGGAAGCCTGCTCAGGAGCTCAGTGGGAGCCAGGCTTCTGCTTCTGGTTGGCCAGCAGATGGAGGCATCGCTCCACCGAAAAACTCTCTGCTTTGCCTTCAGCCAGGGATCGCCCAGCTCAGCTCTCTCTGCCTCAAGCAGAAACTCGAGGGTGCATCCAGCCTGCAGGAGGAAGAGTGCCTTTGCCTGAGCACTGCTATGCTGGGGCAGCTCCCTGAAGGCTTCCTGGGGCCTTCTCTCCCCTCACACAGTCATGCCATTCAGCCCACCCGGGGAGCAAAGGTGCCCCTCGGCAGGGCTCAGGGGACGGCCTATGTGTGTTTCCATGGCTGGGAAAGGGCAGATCCAGAAGCTGGGTGTGCACTTGGGAATGGGGCCTGATGGGCATAGCCGGCCTTCCCTGCTTGGGAAGCAGGAGATCTGGGGCCTCCGAGCTGCATGCCAATCCCCCTCCCTGGATGCCCCTCTTGCTTCTTCTCTGCTGCCAAGCCTCTCTCACCACACGTGCCTCTCATCGAAAGGAGCAGGCTGCTTGCCATTCTTTGCAAGGACCTCACCCCACAGGCCTCGTTTCCTCGAACGGGAGTGCACATTGACCCAGAGCCTCCAGAGGAGCTGCTGTCTCTCCAGCCACAAAGGCCTGCAGCCGAATCCATGACAGCCTGCTGCATGGAGGGCTTCTATGGGAGAGTGCCATACATCCCAGGCGGGTGCTCCTTTGGCACACCGCTTTCCATGGGGAAACACTGTGTGTGCCAAGTGTCTCCTGTGTGCAGAAAATGTAGCCCCGGTGCCCGAGGTGCAGGGACTCCTCTTTGCACCCAGAGCAATGTGCTAGGCAGGCCTCCCATGCTGGGAGAGCCTCCACTTCCCCAACTGTGCAACTGCCTCAGGAACACATTTCTAGGGAGTGTGGGCCTGACAGGCAGGGCGGCCCGAGTGAGGAACGAGGATTGCAGGGGAAAGCCACTGCACTGAGCCTTGCCCCTGGAAGGCCTCGCTTCAAGGCTCTCAGCACCAGGCCCAGCCTGCAATGAGGCTGCAGCCTGGCCTCAAGTCCCAGGCTTGAACTGGGCACGGCTAGCTCGGAGCCCACCCCAGGCTCAGCCAGGCCTCCCTAAGGCCTGTGCTGGCCTAGGCCACTGCCAGCCAGCAGGACCTCGATGGAGCACAGTTTATTCGAGAAGGCCCCAGGGAGGTACCCGTGTGTCTCTTGCACTGCTCGGAAGCGGCAGGTTCAGAGGCTGTGTGTGCAGGTTGCCGTTGGGGCCTGAGGTCCAAACAGTCATAAGCCAACTTTCAAGCGGGACTCCTGCTGCCTCGTAGCTGCCTGCCACACACCCTGGCTGCCTGTGCTGTCGGCACTGCCGGCAGGCCTCTGGGGGCACAGGCCAGTCGAGGCCAAGAAACAAGGTGCTTGCTCTCCCCTTGCTAGGACCTCCTCCTTACAGCACTCTGGACCAGGGCACACATGGCCCTGGACCAGCAGCCTGCAAGGAAGCTGCTGCTTAGCCATCCACAAAGGCCTGCAGCCCTTGGCAGGGAGCCTTCTGCTAAGGACAGCTTTCCCACTCCCAAGCCTTGCAGGAGTTCCTGGAGGCTCAGGCCTGCAGCGTTTTCCATCACAGAGCACTGGGGACCCAAAGCCTCCCCTGCGGCTTCCGAGCACCCTGCAACCCACAGGCCCTTGGCACCCACTCTGTTGCCAGAGGCAAGTCCTAGGCAGGACTCTCGAGCTTGTAGAGCCAGAGGGTCTCCAGCTTGGAAGCCTGCTCAGGAGCTCAGTGGGAGCCAGGCTTCTGCTTCCACGCTGGTTGGCCAGCAGATGGAGGCATCGCTCCACCGAAAAACTCTCTGCTTTGCCTTCAGCCAGGGATCGCCCAGCTCAGCTCTCTCTGCCTCAAGCAGAAACTCGAGGGTGCATCCAGCCTGCAGGAAGAAGAGTGCCTTTGCCTGAGCACTGCTATGCTGGGGCAGCTCCCTGAAGGCTTCCTGGGGCCTCCTCTCCCCTCACACAGTCATGCCATTCAGCCCACCCGGGGAGCAAAGGTGCCCCTCGGCAGGGCTCAGGGGACGGCCTATGTGTGTTTCCATGGCTGGGAAAGGGCAGATCCAGAAGCTGGGTGTGCACTTGGGAATGGGGCCTGATGGGCATAGCCGGCCTTCCCTGCTTGGGAAGCAGGAGATCTGGGGCCTCCGAGCTGCATGCCAATCCCCCTCCCTGGATGCCCCTCTTGCTTCTTCTCTGCTGCCAAGCCTCTCTCACCACACGTGCGTCTCATCGAAAGGAGCAGGCTGCTTGCCATTCTTTGCAAGGACCTCACCCCACAGGCCTCGTTTCCTCGAACGGGAGTGCACATTGACCCAGAGCCTCCAGAGGAGCTGCTGTCTCTCCAGCCACAAAGGCCTGCAGCCGAATCCATGACAGCCTGCTGCATGGAGGGCTTCTATGGGAGAGTGCCATACATCCCAGGCGGGTGCTCCTTTGGCACACCGCTTTCCATGGGGAAACACTGTGTGTGCCAAGTGTCTCCTGTGTGCAGAAAATGTAGCCCCGGTGCCCGAGGTGCAGGGACTCCTCTTTGCACCCAGAGCAATGTGCTAGGCAGGCCTCCCATGCTGGGAGAGCCTCCACTTCCCCAACTGTGCAACTGCCTCAGGAACACATTTCTAGGGAGTGTGGGCCTGACAGGCAGGGCGGCCCGAGTGAGGAACGAGGATTGCAGGGGAAAGCCACTGCACTGAGCCTTGCCCCTGGAAGGCCTCGCTTCAAGGCTCTCAGCACCAGGCCCAGCCTGCAATGAGGCTGCAGCCTGGCCTCAAGTCCCAGGCTTGAACTGGGCACGGCTAGCTCGGAGCCCACCCCAGGCTCAGCCAGGCCTCCCTAAGGCCTGTGCTGGCCTAGGCCACTGCCAGCCAGCAGGACCTCGATGGAGCACAGTTCATTCGAGAAGGCCCCAGGGAGTTAGCCGTGTGTCTCTTGCACTGCTCGGAAGCTGCAGGTTCAGAGGCTGTGTGTGCAGGTTGCCGTTGGGGCCTGAGGTCCAAACAGTCATAAGCCAACTTTCAAGCGGGACTCCTGCTGCCTCGTAGCTGCCTGCCACACACCCTGGCTGCCTGTGCTGTCGGCACTGCCGGCAGGCCTCTGGGGGCACAGGCCAGTCGAGGCCAAGAAACAAGGTGCTTGCTCTCCCCTTGCTAGGACCTCCTCCTTACAGCACTCTGGACCAGGGCACACATGCCCCTGGACCAGCAGCCTGCAAGGAAGCTGCTGCTTAGCCATCCACAAAGGCCTGCAGCCCTTGGCAGGGAGCCTTCTGCTAAGGACAGCTTTCCCACTCCCAAGCCTTGCAGGAGTTCCTGGAGGCTCAGGCCTGCAGCGTTTTCCATCACAGAGCACTGGGGACCCAAAGCCTCCCCTGCGGCTTCCGAGCACCCTGCAACCCACAGGCCCTTGGCACCCACTCTGTTGCCAGAGGCAAGTCCTAGGCAGGACTCTCGAGCTTGTAGAGCCAGAGGGTCTCCAGCTTGGAAGCCTGCTCAGGAGCTCAGTGGGAGCCAGGCTTCTGCTTCCACGCTGGTTGGCCAGCAGATGGAGGCATCGCTCCACCGAAAAACTCTCTGCTTTGCCTTCAGCCAGGGATCGCCCAGCTCAGCTCTCTCTGCCTCAAGCAGAAACTCGAGGGTGCATCCAGCCTGCAGGAAGAAGAGTGCCTTTGCCTGAGCACTGCTATGCTGGGGCAGCTCCCTGAAGGCTTCCTGGGGCCTCCTCTCCCCTCACACAGTCATGCCATTCAGCCCACCCGGGGAGCAAAGGTGCCCCTCGGCAGGGCTCAGGGGACGGCCTATGTGTGTTTCCATGGCTGGGAAAGGGCAGATCCAGAAGCTGGGTGTGCACTTGGGAATGGGGCCTGATGGGCATAGCCGGCCTTCCCTGCTTGGGAAGCAGGAGATCTGGGGCCTCCGAGCTGCATGCCAATCCCCCTCCCTGGATGCCCCTCTTGCTTCTTCTCTGCTGCCAAGCCTCTCTCACCACACGTGCGTCTCATCGAAAGGAGCAGGCTGCTTGCCATTCTTTGCAAGGACCTCATCCCACAGGCCTCGTTTCCTCGAACGGGAGTGCACATTGACCCAGAGCCTCCAGAGGAGCTGCTGTCTCTCCAGCCACAAAGGCCTGCAGCCGAATCCATGGCAGCCTGCTGCATGGAGGGCTTCTATGGGAGAGTGCCATACATCCCAGGCGGGTGCTCCTTTGGCACACCGCTTTCCATGGGGAAACACTGTGTGTGCCAAGTGTCTCCTGTGTGCAGAAAATGTAGCCCCGGTGCCCGAGGTGCAGGGACTCCTCTTTGCACCCAGAGCAATGTGCTAGGCAGGCCTCCCATGCTGGGAGAGCCTCCACTTCCCCAACTGTGCAACTGCCTCAGGAACACATTTCTAGGGAGTGTGGGCCTGACAGGCAGGGCGGCCCGAGTGAGGAACGAGGATTGCAGGGGAAAGCCACTGCACTGAGCCTTGCCCCTGGAAGGCCTCGCTTCAAGGCTCTCAGCACCAGGCCCAGCCTGCAATGAGGCTGCAGCCTGGCCTCAAGTCCCAGGCTTGAACTGGGCACGGCTAGCTCGGAGCCCACCCCAGGCTCAGCCAGGCCTCCCTAAGGCCTGTGCTGGCCTAGGCCACTGCCAGCCAGCAGGACCTCGATGGAGCACAGTTCATTCGAGAAGGCCCCAGGGAGGTACCCGTGTGTCTCTTGCACTGCTCGGAAGCTGCAGGTTCAGAGGCTGTGGGTGCAGGTTGCCGTTGGGGCCTGAGGTCCAAACAGTCATAAGCCAACTTTCAAGCGGGACTCCTGCTGCCTCGTAGCTGCCTGCCACACACCCTGGCTGCCTGTGCTGTCGGCACTGCCGGCAGGCCTCTGGGGGCACAGGCCAGTCGAGGCCAAGAAACAAGGTGCTTGCTCTCCCCTTGCTAGGACCTCCTCCTTACAGCACTCTGGACCAGGGCACACATGCCCCTGGACCAGCAGCCTGCAAGGAAGCTGCTGCTTAGCCATCCACAAAGGCCTGCAGCCCTTGGCAGGGAGCCTTCTGCTAAGGACAGCTTTCCCACTCCCAAGCCTTGCAGGAGTTCCTGGAGGCTCAGGCCTGCAGCGTTTTCCATCACAGAGCACTGGGCACCCAAAGCCTCCCCTGCGGCTTCCGAGCACCCTGCAACCCACAGGCCCTTGGCACCCACTCTGTTGCCAGAGGCAAGTCCTAGGCAGGACTCTCGAGCTTGTAGAGCCAGAGGGTCTCCAGCTTGGAAGCCTGCTCAGGAGCTCAGTGGGAGCCAGGCTTCTGCTTCCACGCTGGTTGGCCAGCAGATGGAGGCATCGCTCCACCGAAAAACTCTCTGCTTTGCCTTCAGCCAGGGATCGCCCAGCTCAGCTCTCTCTGCCTCAAGCAGAAACTCGAGGGTGCATCCAGCCTGCAGGAGGAAGAGTGCCTTTGCCTGAGCACTGCTATGCTGGGGCAGCTCCCTGAAGGCTTCCTGGGGCCTCCTCTCCCCTCACACAGTCATGCCATTCAGCCCACCCGGGGAGCAAAGGTGCCCCTCGGCAGGGCTCAGGGGACGGCCTATGTGTGTTTCCATGGCTGGGAAAGGGCAGATCCAGAAGCTGGGTGTGCACTTGGGAATGGGGCCTGATGGGCATAGCCGGCCTTCCCTGCTTGGGAAGCAGGAGATCTGGGGCCTCCGAGCTGCATGCCAATCCCCCTCCCTGGATGCCCCTCTTGCTTCTTCTCTGCTGCCAAGCCTCTCTCACCACACGTGCGTCTCATCGAAAGGAGCAGGCTGCTTGCCATTCTTTGCAAGGACCTCACCCCACAGGCCTCGTTTCCTCGAACGGGAGTGCACATTGACCCAGAGCCTCCAGAGGAGCTGCTGTCTCTCCAGCCACAAAGGCCTGCAGCCGAATCCATGACAGCCTGCTGCATGGAGGGCTTCTATGGGAGAGTGCCATACATCCCAGGCGGGTGCTCCTTTGGCACACCGCTTTCCATGGGGAAACACTGTGTGTGCCAAGTGTCTCCTGTGTGCAGAAAATGTAGCCCCGGTGCCCGAGGTGCAGGGACTCCTCTTTGCACCCAGAGCAATGTGCTAGGCAGGCCTCCCATGCTGGGAGAGCCTCCACTTCCCCAACTGTGCAACTGCCTCAGGAACACATTTCTAGGGAGTGTGGGCCTGACAGGCAGGGCGGCCCGAGTGAGGAACGAGGATTGCAGGGGAAAGCCACTGCACTGAGCCTTGCCCCTGGAAGGCCTCGCTTCAAGGCTCTCAGCACCAGGCCCAGCCTGCAATGAGGCTGCAGCCTGGCCTCAAGTCCCAGGCTTGAACTGGGCACGGCTAGCTCGGAGCCCACCCCAGGCTCAGCCAGGCCTCCCTAAGGCCTGTGCTGGCCTAGGCCACTGCCAGCCAGCAGGACCTCGATGGAGCACAGTTTATTCGAGAAGGCCCCAGGGAGGTACCCGTGTGTCTCTTGCACTGCTCGGAAGCGGCAGGTTCAGAGGCTGTGTGTGCAGGTTGCCGTTGGGGCCTGAGGTCCAAACAGTCATAAGCCAACTTTCAAGCGGGACTCCTGCTGCCTCGTAGCTGCCTGCCACACACCCTGGCTGCCTGTGCTGTCTGCACTGCCGGCAGGCCTCTGGGGGCACAGGAAAGTCGAGGCCAAGAAACAAGGTGCTTGCTCTCCCCTTGCTAGGACCTCCTCCTTACAGCACTCTGGACCAGGGCACACATGGCCCTGGACCAGCAGCCTGCAAGGAAGCTGCTGCTTAGCCATCCACAAAGGCCTGCAGCCCTTGGCAGGGAGCCTTCTGCTAAGGACAGCTTTCCCACTCCCAAGCCTTGCAGGAGTTCCTGGAGGCTCAGGCCTGCAGCGTTTTCCATCACAGAGCACTGGGTGCCCAAAGCCTCCCCTGCGGCTTCCGAGCACCCTGCAACCCACAGGCCCTTGGCACCCACTCTGTTGCCAGAGGCAAGTCCTAGGCAGGACTCTCGAGCTTGTAGAGCCAGAGGGTCTCCAGCTTGGAAGCCTGCTCAGGAGCTCAGTGGGAGCCAGGCTTCTGCTTCCACGCTGGTTGGCCAGCAGATGGAGGCATCGCTCCACCGAAAAACTCTCTGCTTTGCCTTCAGCCAGGGATCGCCCAGCTCAGCTCTCTCTGCCTCAAGCAGAAACTCGAGGGTGCATCCAGCCTGCAGGAGGAAGAGTGCCTTTGCCTGAGCACTGCTATGCTGGGGCAGCTCCCTGAAGGCTTCCTGGGGCCTTCTCTCCCCTCACACAGTCATGCCATTCAGCCCACCCGGGGAGCAAAGGTGCCCCTCGGCAGGGCTCAGGGGACGGCCTATGTGTGTTTCCATGGCTGGGAAAGGGCAGATCCAGAAGCTGGGTGTGCACTTGGGAATGGGGCCTGATGGGCATAGCCGGCCTTCCCTGCTTGGGAAGCAGGAGATCTGGGGCCTCCGAGCTGCATGCCAATCCCCCTCCCTGGATGCCCCTCTTGCTTCTTCTCTGCTGCCAAGCCTCTCTCACCACACGTGCCTCTCATCGAAAGGAGCAGGCTGCTTGCCATTCTTTGCAAGGACCTCACCCCACAGGCCTCGTTTCCTCGAACGGGAGTGCACATTGACCCAGAGCCTCCAGAGGAGCTGCTGTCTCTCCAGCCACAAAGGCCTGCAGCCGAATCCATGACAGCCTGCTGCATGGAGGGCTTCTATGGGAGAGTGCCATACATCCCAGGCGGGTGCTCCTTTGGCACACCGCTTTCCATGGGGAAACACTGTGTGTGCCAAGTGTCTCCTGTGTGCAGAAAATGTAGCCCCGGTGCCCGAGGTGCAGGGACTCCTCTTTGCACCCAGAGCAATGTGCTAGGCAGGCCTCCCATGCTGGGAGAGCCTCCACTTCCCCAACTGTGCAACTGCCTCAGGAACACATTTCTAGGGAGTGTGGGCCTGACAGGCAGGGCGGCCCGAGTGAGGAACGAGGATTGCAGGGGAAAGCCACTGCACTGAGCCTTGCCCCTGGAAGGCCTCGCTTCAAGGCTCTCAGCACCAGGCCCAGCCTGCAATGAGGCTGCAGCCTGGCCTCAAGTCCCAGGCTTGAACTGGGCACGGCTAGCTCGGAGCCCACCCCAGGCTCAGCCAGGCCTCCCTAAGGCCTGTGCTGGCCTAGGCCACTGCCAGCCAGCAGGACCTCGATGGAGCACAGTTTATTCGAGAAGGCCCCAGGGAGGTACCCGTGTGTCTCTTGCACTGCTCGGAAGCGGCAGGTTCAGAGGCTGTGTGTGCAGGTTGCCGTTGGGGCCTGAGGTCCAAACAGTCATAAGCCAACTTTCAAGCGGGACTCCTGCTGCCTCGTAGCTGCCTGCCACACACCCTGGCTGCCTGTGCTGTCGGCACTGCCGGCAGGCCTCTGGGGGCACAGGCCAGTCGAGGCCAAGAAACAAGGTGCTTGCTCTCCCCTTGCTAGGACCTCCTCCTTACAGCACTCTGGACCAGGGCACACATGCCCCTGGACCAGCAGCCTGCAAGGAAGCTGCTGCTTAGCCATCCACAAAGGCCTGCAGCCCTTGGCAGGGAGCCTTCTGCTAAGGACAGCTTTCCCACTCCCAAGCCTTGCAGGAGTTCCTGGAGGCTCAGGCCTGCAGCGTTTTCCATCACAGAGCACTGGGGACCCAAAGCCTCCCCTGCGGCTTCCGAGCACCCTGCAACCCACAGGCCCTTGGCACCCACTCTGTTGCCAGAGGCAAGTCCTAGGCAGGACTCTCGAGCTTGTAGAGCCAGAGGGTCTCCAGCTTGGAAGCCTGCTCAGGAGCTCAGTGGGAGCCAGGCTTCTGCTTCCACGCTGGTTGGCCAGCAGATGGAGGCATCGCTCCACCGAAAAACTCTCTGCTTTGCCTTCAGCCAGGGATCGCCCAGCTCAGCTCTCTCTGCCTCAAGCAGAAACTCGAGGGTGCATCCAGCCTGCAGGAAGAAGAGTGCCTTTGCCTGAGCACTGCTATGCTGGGGCAGCTCCCTGAAGGCTTCCTGGGGCCTCCTCTCCCCTCACACAGTCATGCCATTCAGCCCACCCGGGGAGCAAAGGTGCCCCTCGGCAGGGCTCAGGGGACGGCCTATGTGTGTTTCCATGGCTGGGAAAGGGCAGATCCAGAAGCTGGGTGTGCACTTGGGAATGGGGCCTGATGGGCATAGCCGGCCTTCCCTGCTTGGGAAGCAGGAGATCTGGGGCCTCCGAGCTGCATGCCAATCCCCCTCCCTGGATGCCCCTCTTGCTTCTTCTCTGCTGCCAAGCCTCTCTCACCACACGTGCGTCTCATCGAAAGGAGCAGGCTGCTTGCCATTCTTTGCAAGGACCTCACCCCACAGGCCTCGTTTCCTCGAACGGGAGTGCACATTGACCCAGAGCCTCCAGAGGAGCTGCTGTCTCTGCAGCCACAAAGGCCTGCAGCCGAATCCATGACAGCCTGCTGCATGGAGGGCTTCTATGGGAGAGTGCCATACATCCCAGGCGGGTGCTCCTTTGGCACACCGCTTTCCATGGGGAAACACTGTGTGTGCCAAGTGTCTCCTGTGTGCAGAAAATGTAGCCCCGGTGCCCGAGGTGCAGGGACTCCTCTTTGCACCCAGAGCAATGTGCTAGGCAGGCCTCCCATGCTGGGAGAGCCTCCACTTCCCCAACTGTGCAACTGCCTCAGGAACACATTTCTAGGGAGTGTGGGCCTGACAGGCAGGGCGGCCCGAGTGAGGAACGAGGATTGCAGGGGAAAGCCACTGCACTGAGCCTTGCCCCTGGAAGGCCTCGCTTCAAGGCTCTCAGCACCAGGCCCAGCCTGCAATGAGGCTGCAGCCTGGCCTCAAGTCCCAGGCTTGAACTGGGCACGGCTAGCTCGGAGCCCACCCCAGGCTCAGCCAGGCCTCCCTAAGGCCTGTGCTGGCCTAGGCCACTGCCAGCCAGCAGGACCTCGATGGAGCACAGTTCATTCGAGAAGGCCCCAGGGAGTTAGCCGTGTGTCTCTTGCACTGCTCGGAAGCTGCAGGTTCAGAGGCTGTGTGTGCAGGTTGCCGTTGGGGCCTGAGGTCCAAACAGTCATAAGCCAACTTTCAAGCGGGACTCCTGCTGCCTCGTAGCTGCCTGCCACACACCCTGGCTGCCTGTGCTGTCGGCACTGCCGGCAGGCCTCTGGGGGCACAGGCCAGTCGAGGCCAAGAAACAAGGTGCTTGCTCTCCCCTTGCTAGGACCTCCTCCTTACAGCACTCTGGACCAGGGCACACATGGCCCTGGACCAGCAGCCTGCAAGGAAGCTGCTGCTTAGCCATCCACAAAGGCCTGCAGCCCTTGGCAGGGAGCCTTCTGCTAAGGACAGCTTTCCCACTCCCAAGCCTTGCAGGAGTTCCTGGAGGCTCAGGCCTGCAGCGTTTTCCATCACAGAGCACTGGGGACCCAAAGCCTCCCCTGCGGCTTCCGAGCACCCTGCAACCCACAGGCCCTTGGCACCCACTCTGTTGCCAGAGGCAAGTCCTAGGCAGGACTCTCGAGCTTGTAGAGCCAGAGGGTCTCCAGCTTGGAAGCCTGCTCAGGAGCTCAGTGGGAGCCAGGCTTCTGCTTCCACGCTGGTTGGCCAGCAGATGGAGGCATCGCTCCACCGAAAAACTCTCTGCTTTGCCTTCAGCCAGGGATCGCCCAGCTCAGCTCTCTCTGCCTCAAGCAGAAACTCGAGGGTGCATCCAGCCTGCAGGAAGAAGAGTGCCTTTGCCTGAGCACTGCTATGCTGGGGCAGCTCCCTGAAGGCTTCCTGGGGCCTCCTCTCCCCTCACACAGTCATGCCATTCAGCCCACCCGGGGAGCAAAGGTGCCCCTCGGCAGGGCTCAGGGGACGGCCTATGTGTGTTTCCATGGCTGGGAAAGGGCAGATCCAGAAGCTGGGTGTGCACTTGGGAATGGGGCCTGATGGGCATAGCCGGCCTTCCCTGCTTGGGAAGCAGGAGATCTGGGGCCTCCGAGCTGCATGCCAATCCCCCTCCCTGGATGCCCCTCTTGCTTCTTCTCTGCTGCCAAGCCTCTCTCACCACACGTGCGTCTCATCGAAAGGAGCAGGCTGCTTGCCATTCTTTGCAAGGACCTCACCCCACAGGCCTCGTTTCCTCGAACGGGAGTGCACATTGACCCAGAGCCTCCAGAGGAGCTGCTGTCTCTCCAGCCACAAAGGCCTGCAGCCGAATCCATGACAGCCTGCTGCATGGAGGGCTTCTATGGGAGAGTGCCATACATCCCAGGCGGGTGCTCCTTTGGCACACCGCTTTCCATGGGGAAACACTGTGTGTGCCAAGTGTCTCCTGTGTGCAGAAAATGTAGCCCCGGTGCCCGAGGTGCAGGGACTCCTCTTTGCACCCAGAGCAATGTGCTAGGCAGGCCTCCCATGCTGGGAGAGCCTCCACTTCCCCAACTGTGCAACTGCCTCAGGAACACATTTCTAGGGAGTGTGGGCCTGACAGGCAGGGCGGCCCGAGTGAGGAACGAGGATTGCAGGGGAAAGCCACTGCACTGAGCCTTGCCCCTGGAAGGCCTCGCTTCAAGGCTCTCAGCACCAGGCCCAGCCTGCAATGAGGCTGCAGCCTGGCCTCAAGTCCCAGGCTTGAACTGGGCACGGCTAGCTCGGAGCCCACCCCAGGCTCAGCCAGGCCTCCCTAAGGCCTGTGCTGGCCTAGGCCACTGCCAGCCAGCAGGACCTCGATGGAGCACAGTTTATTCGAGAAGGCCCCAGGGAGGTACCCGTGTGTCTCTTGCACTGCTCGGAAGCGGCAGGTTCAGAGGCTGTGTGTGCAGGTTGCCGTTGGGGCCTGAGGTCCAAACAGTCATAAGCCAACTTTCAAGCGGGACTCCTGCTGCCTCGTAGCTGCCTGCCACACACCCTGGCTGCCTGTGCTGTCTGCACTGCCGGCAGGCCTCTGGGGGCACAGGAAAGTCGAGGCCAAGAAACAAGGTGCTTGCTCTCCCCTTGCTAGGACCTCCTCCTTACAGCACTCTGGACCAGGGCACACATGGCCCTGGACCAGCAGCCTGCAAGGAAGCTGCTGCTTAGCCATCCACAAAGGCCTGCAGCCCTTGGCAGGGAGCCTTCTGCTAAGGACAGCTTTCCCACTCCCAAGCCTTGCAGGAGTTCCTGGAGGCTCAGGCCTGCAGCGTTTTCCATCACAGAGCACTGGGTGCCCAAAGCCTCCCCTGCGGCTTCCGAGCACCCTGCAACCCACAGGCCCTTGGCACCCACTCTGTTGCCAGAGGCAAGTCCTAGGCAGGACTCTCGAGCTTGTAGAGCCAGAGGGTCTCCAGCTTGGAAGCCTGCTCAGGAGCTCAGTGGGAGCCAGGCTTCTGCTTCCACGCTGGTTGGCCAGCAGATGGAGGCATCGCTCCACCGAAAAACTCTCTGCTTTGCCTTCAGCCAGGGATCGCCCAGCTCAGCTCTCTCTGCCTCAAGCAGAAACTCGAGGGTGCATCCAGCCTGCAGGAGGAAGAGTGCCTTTGCCTGAGCACTGCTATGCTGGGGCAGCTCCCTGAAGGCTTCCTGGGGCCTTCTCTCCCCTCACACAGTCATGCCATTCAGCCCACCCGGGGAGCAAAGGTGCCCCTCGGCAGGGCTCAGGGGACGGCCTATGTGTGTTTCCATGGCTGGGAAAGGGCAGATCCAGAAGCTGGGTGTGCACTTGGGAATGGGGCCTGATGGGCATAGCCGGCCTTCCCTGCTTGGGAAGCAGGAGATCTGGGGCCTCCGAGCTGCATGCCAATCCCCCTCCCTGGATGCCCCTCTTGCTTCTTCTCTGCTGCCAAGCCTCTCTCACCACACGTGCCTCTCATCGAAAGGAGCAGGCTGCTTGCCATTCTTTGCAAGGACCTCACCCCACAGGCCTCGTTTCCTCGAACGGGAGTGCACATTGACCCAGAGCCTCCAGAGGAGCTGCTGTCTCTCCAGCCACAAAGGCCTGCAGCCGAATCCATGACAGCCTGCTGCATGGAGGGCTTCTATGGGAGAGTGCCATACATCCCAGGCGGGTGCTCCTTTGGCACACCGCTTTCCATGGGGAAACACTGTGTGTGCCAAGTGTCTCCTGTGTGCAGAAAATGTAGCCCCGGTGCCCGAGGTGCAGGGACTCCTCTTTGCACCCAGAGCAATGTGCTAGGCAGGCCTCCCATGCTGGGAGAGCCTCCACTTCCCCAACTGTGCAACTGCCTCAGGAACACATTTCTAGGGAGTGTGGGCCTGACAGGCAGGGCGGCCCGAGTGAGGAACGAGGATTGCAGGGGAAAGCCACTGCACTGAGCCTTGCCCCTGGAAGGCCTCGCTTCAAGGCTCTCAGCACCAGGCCCAGCCTGCAATGAGGCTGCAGCCTGGCCTCAAGTCCCAGGCTTGAACTGGGCACGGCTAGCTCGGAGCCCACCCCAGGCTCAGCCAGGCCTCCCTAAGGCCTGTGCTGGCCTAGGCCACTGCCAGCCAGCAGGACCTCGATGGAGCACAGTTTATTCGAGAAGGCCCCAGGGAGGTACCCGTGTGTCTCTTGCACTGCTCGGAAGCGGCAGGTTCAGAGGCTGTGTGTGCAGGTTGCCGTTGGGGCCTGAGGTCCAAACAGTCATAAGCCAACTTTCAAGCGGGACTCCTGCTGCCTCGTAGCTGCCTGCCACACACCCTGGCTGCCTGTGCTGTCGGCACTGCCGGCAGGCCTCTGGGGGCACAGGCCAGTCGAGGCCAAGAAACAAGGTGCTTGCTCTCCCCTTGCTAGGACCTCCTCCTTACAGCACTCTGGACCAGGGCACACATGCCCCTGGACCAGCAGCCTGCAAGGAAGCTGCTGCTTAGCCATCCACAAAGGCCTGCAGCCCTTGGCAGGGAGCCTTCTGCTAAGGACAGCTTTCCCACTCCCAAGCCTTGCAGGAGTTCCTGGAGGCTCAGGCCTGCAGCGTTTTCCATCACAGAGCACTGGGGACCCAAAGCCTCCCCTGCGGCTTCCGAGCACCCTGCAACCCACAGGCCCTTGGCACCCACTCTGTTGCCAGAGGCAAGTCCTAGGCAGGACTCTCGAGCTTGTAGAGCCAGAGGGTCTCCAGCTTGGAAGCCTGCTCAGGAGCTCAGTGGGAGCCAGGCTTCTGCTTCCACGCTGGTTGGCCAGCAGATGGAGGCATCGCTCCACCGAAAAACTCTCTGCTTTGCCTTCAGCCAGGGATCGCCCAGCTCAGCTCTCTCTGCCTCAAGCAGAAACTCGAGGGTGCATCCAGCCTGCAGGAAGAAGAGTGCCTTTGCCTGAGCACTGCTATGCTGGGGCAGCTCCCTGAAGGCTTCCTGGGGCCTCCTCTCCCCTCACACAGTCATGCCATTCAGCCCACCCGGGGAGCAAAGGTGCCCCTCGGCAGGGCTCAGGGGACGGCCTATGTGTGTTTCCATGGCTGGGAAAGGGCAGATCCAGAAGCTGGGTGTGCACTTGGGAATGGGGCCTGATGGGCATAGCCGGCCTTCCCTGCTTGGGAAGCAGGAGATCTGGGGCCTCCGAGCTGCATGCCAATCCCCCTCCCTGGATGCCCCTCTTGCTTCTTCTCTGCTGCCAAGCCTCTCTCACCACACGTGCGTCTCATCGAAAGGAGCAGGCTGCTTGCCATTCTTTGCAAGGACCTCACCCCACAGGCCTCGTTTCCTCGAACGGGAGTGCACATTGACCCAGAGCCTCCAGAGGAGCTGCTGTCTCTGCAGCCACAAAGGCCTGCAGCCGAATCCATGACAGCCTGCTGCATGGAGGGCTTCTATGGGAGAGTGCCATACATCCCAGGCGGGTGCTCCTTTGGCACACCGCTTTCCATGGGGAAACACTGTGTGTGCCAAGTGTCTCCTGTGTGCAGAAAATGTAGCCCCGGTGCCCGAGGTGCAGGGACTCCTCTTTGCACCCAGAGCAATGTGCTAGGCAGGCCTCCCATGCTGGGAGAGCCTCCACTTCCCCAACTGTGCAACTGCCTCAGGAACACATTTCTAGGGAGTGTGGGCCTGACAGGCAGGGCGGCCCGAGTGAGGAACGAGGATTGCAGGGGAAAGCCACTGCACTGAGCCTTGCCCCTGGAAGGCCTCGCTTCAAGGCTCTCAGCACCAGGCCCAGCCTGCAATGAGGCTGCAGCCTGGCCTCAAGTCCCAGGCTTGAACTGGGCACGGCTAGCTCGGAGCCCACCCCAGGCTCAGCCAGGCCTCCCTAAGGCCTGTGCTGGCCTAGGCCACTGCCAGCCAGCAGGACCTCGATGGAGCACAGTTCATTCGAGAAGGCCCCAGGGAGTTAGCCGTGTGTCTCTTGCACTGCTCGGAAGCTGCAGGTTCAGAGGCTGTGTGTGCAGGTTGCCGTTGGGGCCTGAGGTCCAAACAGTCATAAGCCAACTTTCAAGCGGGACTCCTGCTGCCTCGTAGCTGCCTGCCACACACCCTGGCTGCCTGTGCTGTCGGCACTGCCGGCAGGCCTCTGGGGGCACAGGCCAGTCGAGGCCAAGAAACAAGGTGCTTGCTCTCCCCTTGCTAGGACCTCCTCCTTACAGCACTCTGGACCAGGGCACACATGGCCCTGGACCAGCAGCCTGCAAGGAAGCTGCTGCTTAGCCATCCACAAAGGCCTGCAGCCCTTGGCAGGGAGCCTTCTGCTAAGGACAGCTTTCCCACTCCCAAGCCTTGCAGGAGTTCCTGGAGGCTCAGGCCTGCAGCGTTTTCCATCACAGAGCACTGGGGACCCAAAGCCTCCCCTGCGGCTTCCGAGCACCCTGCAACCCACAGGCCCTTGGCACCCACTCTGTTGCCAGAGGCAAGTCCTAGGCAGGACTCTCGAGCTTGTAGAGCCAGAGGGTCTCCAGCTTGGAAGCCTGCTCAGGAGCTCAGTGGGAGCCAGGCTTCTGCTTCCACGCTGGTTGGCCAGCAGATGGAGGCATCGCTCCACCGAAAAACTCTCTGCTTTGCCTTCAGCCAGGGATCGCCCAGCTCAGCTCTCTCTGCCTCAAGCAGAAACTCGAGGGTGCATCCAGCCTGCAGGAAGAAGAGTGCCTTTGCCTGAGCACTGCTATGCTGGGGCAGCTCCCTGAAGGCTTCCTGGGGCCTCCTCTCCCCTCACACAGTCATGCCATTCAGCCCACCCGGGGAGCAAAGGTGCCCCTCGGCAGGGCTCAGGGGACGGCCTATGTGTGTTTCCATGGCTGGGAAAGGGCAGATCCAGAAGCTGGGTGTGCACTTGGGAATGGGGCCTGATGGGCATAGCCGGCCTTCCCTGCTTGGGAAGCAGGAGATCTGGGGCCTCCGAGCTGCATGCCAATCCCCCTCCCTGGATGCCCCTCTTGCTTCTTCTCTGCTGCCAAGCCTCTCTCACCACACGTGCGTCTCATCGAAAGGAGCAGGCTGCTTGCCATTCTTTGCAAGGACCTCATCCCACAGGCCTCGTTTCCTCGAACGGGAGTGCACATTGACCCAGAGCCTCCAGAGGAGCTGCTGTCTCTCCAGCCACAAAGGCCTGCAGCCGAATCCATGACAGCCTGCTGCATGGAGGGCTTCTATGGGAGAGTGCCATACATCCCAGGCGGGTGCTCCTTTGGCACACCGCTTTCCATGGGGAAACACTGTGTGTGCCAAGTGTCTCCTGTGTGCAGAAAATGTAGCCCCGGTGCCCGAGGTGCAGGGACTCCTCTTTGCACCCAGAGCAATGTGCTAGGCAGGCCTCCCATGCTGGGAGAGCCTCCACTTCCCCAACTGTGCAACTGCCTCAGGAACACATTTCTAGGGAGTGTGGGCCTGACAGGCAGGGCGGCCCGAGTGAGGAACGAGGATTGCAGGGGAAAGCCACTGCACTGAGCCTTGCCCCTGGAAGGCCTCGCTTCAAGGCTCTCAGCACCAGGCCCAGCCTGCAATGAGGCTGCAGCCTGGCCTCAAGTCCCAGGCTTGAACTGGGCACGGCTAGCTCGGAGCCCACCCCAGGCTCAGCCAGGCCTCCCTAAGGCCTGTGCTGGCCTAGGCCACTGCCAGCCAGCAGGACCTCGATGGAGCACAGTTCATTCGAGAAGGCCCCAGGGAGGTACCCGTGTGTCTCTTGCACTGCTCGGAAGCTGCAGGTTCAGAGGCTGTGGGTGCAGGTTGCCGTTGGGGCCTGAGGTCCAAACAGTCATAAGCCAACTTTCAAGCGGGACTCCTGCTGCCTCGTAGCTGCCTGCCACACACCCTGGCTGCCTGTGCTGTCGGCACTGCCGGCAGGCCTCTGGGGGCACAGGCCAGTCGAGGCCAAGAAACAAGGTGCTTGCTCTCCCCTTGCTAGGACCTCCTCCTTACAGCACTCTGGACCAGGGCACACATGCCCCTGGACCAGCAGCCTGCAAGGAAGCTGCTGCTTAGCCATCCACAAAGGCCTGCAGCCCTTGGCAGGGAGCCTTCTGCTAAGGACAGCTTTCCCACTCCCAAGCCTTGCAGGAGTTCCTGGAGGCTCAGGCCTGCAGCGTTTTCCATCACAGAGCACTGGGCACCCAAAGCCTCCCCTGCGGCTTCCGAGCACCCTGCAACCCACAGGCCCTTGGCACCCACTCTGTTGCCAGAGGCAAGTCCTAGGCAGGACTCTCGAGCTTGTAGAGCCAGAGGGTCTCCAGCTTGGAAGCCTGCTCAGGAGCTCAGTGGGAGCCAGGCTTCTGCTTCCACGCTGGTTGGCCAGCAGATGGAGGCATCGCTCCACCGAAAAACTCTCTGCTTTGCCTTCAGCCAGGGATCGCCCAGCTCAGCTCTCTCTGCCTCAAGCAGAAACTCGAGGGTGCATCCAGCCTGCAGGAAGAAGAGTGCCTTTGCCTGAGCACTGCTATGCTGGGGCAGCTCCCTGAAGGCTTCCTGGGGCCTCCTCTCCCCTCACACAGTCATGCCATTCAGCCCACCCGGGGAGCAAAGGTGCCCCTCGGCAGGGCTCAGGGGACGGCCTATGTGTGTTTCCATGGCTGGGAAAGGGCAGATCCAGAAGCTGGGTGTGCACTTGGGAATGGGGCCTGATGGGCATAGCCGGCCTTCCCTGCTTGGGAAGCAGGAGATCTGGGGCCTCCGAGCTGCATGCCAATCCCCCTCCCTGGATGCCCCTCTTGCTTCTTCTCTGCTGCCAAGCCTCTCTCACCACACGTGCGTCTCATCGAAAGGAGCAGGCTGCTTGCCATTCTTTGCAAGGACCTCACCCCACAGGCCTCGTTTCCTCGAACGGGAGTGCACATTGACCCAGAGCCTCCAGAGGAGCTGCTGTCTCTGCAGCCACAAAGGCCTGCAGCCGAATCCATGACAGCCTGCTGCATGGAGGGCTTCTATGGGAGAGTGCCATACATCCCAGGCGGGTGCTCCTTTGGCACACCGCTTTCCATGGGGAAACACTGTGTGTGCCAAGTGTCTCCTGTGTGCAGAAAATGTAGCCCCGGTGCCCGAGGTGCAGGGACTCCTCTTTGCACCCAGAGCAATGTGCTAGGCAGGCCTCCCATGCTGGGAGAGCCTCCACTTCCCCAACTGTGCAACTGCCTCAGGAACACATTTCTAGGGAGTGTGGGCCTGACAGGCAGGGCGGCCCGAGTGAGGAACGAGGATTGCAGGGGAAAGCCACTGCACTGAGCCTTGCCCCTGGAAGGCCTCGCTTCAAGGCTCTCAGCACCAGGCCCAGCCTGCAATGAGGCTGCAGCCTGGCCTCAAGTCCCAGGCTTGAACTGGGCACGGCTAGCTCGGAGCCCACCCCAGGCTCAGCCAGGCCTCCCTAAGGCCTGTGCTGGCCTAGGCCACTGCCAGCCAGCAGGACCTCGATGGAGCACAGTTCATTCGAGAAGGCCCCAGGGAGGTACCCGTGTGTCTCTTGCACTGCTCGGAAGCTGCAGGTTCAGAGGCTGTGGGTGCAGGTTGCCGTTGGGGCCTGAGGTCCAAACAGTCATAAGCCAACTTTCAAGCGGGACTCCTGCTGCCTCGTAGCTGCCTGCCACACACCCTGGCTGCCTGTGCTGTCGGCACTGCCGGCAGGCCTCTGGGGGCACAGGCCAGTCGAGGCCAAGAAACAAGGTGCTTGCTCTCCCCTTGCTAGGACCTCCTCCTTACAGCACTCTGGACCAGGGCACACATGCCCCTGGACCAGCAGCCTGCAAGGAAGCTGCTGCTTAGCCATCCACAAAGGCCTGCAGCCCTTGGCAGGGAGCCTTCTGCTAAGGACAGCTTTCCCACTCCCAAGCCTTGCAGGAGTTCCTGGAGGCTCAGGCCTGCAGCGTTTTCCATCACAGAGCACTGGGCGCCCAAAGCCTCCCCTGCGGCTTCCGAGCACCCTGCAACCCACAGGCCCTTGGCACCCACTCTGTTGCCAGAGGCAAGTCCTAGGCAGGACTCTCGAGCTTGTAGAGCCAGAGGGTCTCCAGCTTGGAAGCCTGCTCAGGAGCTCAGTGGGAGCCAGGCTTCTGCTTCCACGCTGGTTGGCCAGCAGATGGAGGCATCGCTCCACCGAAAAACTCTCTGCTTTGCCTTCAGCCAGGGATCGCCCAGCTCAGCTCTCTCTGCCTCAAGCAGAAACTCGAGGGTGCATCCAGCCTGCAGGAGGAAGAGTGCCTTTGCCTGAGCACTGCTATGCTGGGGCAGCTCCCTGAAGGCTTCCTGGGGCCTCCTCTCCCCTCACACAGTCATGCCATTCAGCCCACCCGGGGAGCAAAGGTGCCCCTCGGCAGGGCTCAGGGGACGGCCTATGTGTGTTTCCATGGCTGGGAAAGGGCAGATCCAGAAGCTGGGTGTGCACTTGGGAATGGGGCCTGATGGGCATAGCCGGCCTTCCCTGCTTGGGAAGCAGGAGATCTGGGGCCTCCGAGCTGCATGCCAATCCCCCTCCCTGGATGCCCCTCTTGCTTCTTCTCTGCTGCCAAGCCTCTCTCACCACACGTGCGTCTCATCGAAAGGAGCAGGCTGCTTGCCATTCTTTGCAAGGACCTCACCCCACAGGCCTCGTTTCCTCGAACGGGAGTGCACATTGACCCAGAGCCTCCAGAGGAGCTGCTGTCTCTCCAGCCACAAAGGCCTGCAGCCGAATCCATGACAGCCTGCTGCATGGAGGGCTTCTATGGGAGAGTGCCATACATCCCAGGCGGGTGCTCCTTTGGCACACCGCTTTCCATGGGGAAACACTGTGTGTGCCAAGTGTCT
Source organism: Hippopotamus amphibius kiboko (assembly GCF_030028045.1). Taxonomy (NCBI): domain Eukaryota; kingdom Metazoa; phylum Chordata; class Mammalia; order Artiodactyla; family Hippopotamidae; genus Hippopotamus; species Hippopotamus amphibius. The sequence goes on from NW_026648282.1 coordinate 419,941, forward strand.
CCTGTGTGCAGAAAATGTAGCCCCGGTGCCCGAGGTGCAGGGACTCCTCTTTGCACCCAGAGCAATGTGCTAGGCAGGCCTCCCATGCTGGGAGAGCCTCCACTTCCCCAACTGTGCAACTGCCTCAGGAACACATTTCTAGGGAGTGTGGGCCTGACAGGCAGGGCGGCCCGAGTGAGGAACGAGGATTGCAGGGGAAAGCCACTGCACTGAGCCTTGCCCCTGGAAGGCCTCGCTTCAAGGCTCTCAGCACCAGGCCCAGCCTGCAATGAGGCTGCAGCCTGGCCTCAAGTCCCAGGCTTGAACTGGGCACGGCTAGCTCGGAGCCCACCCCAGGCTCAGCCAGGCCTCCCTAAGGCCTGTGCTGGCCTAGGCCACTGCCAGCCAGCAGGACCTCGATGGAGCACAGTTCATTCGAGAAGGCCCCAGGGAGTTAGCCGTGTGTCTCTTGCACTGCTCGGAAGCTGCAGGTTCAGAGGCTGTGTGTGCAGGTTGCCGTTGGGGCCTGAGGTCCAAACAGTCATAAGCCAACTTTCAAGCGGGACTCCTGCTGCCTCGTAGCTGCCTGCCACACACCCTGGCTGCCTGTGCTGTCGGCACTGCCGGCAGGCCTCTGGGGGCACAGGCCAGTCGAGGCCAAGAAACAAGGTGCTTGCTCTCCCCTTGCTAGGACCTCCTCCTTACAGCACTCTGGACCAGGGCACACATGCCCCTGGACCAGCAGCCTGCAAGGAAGCTGCTGCTTAGCCATCCACAAAGGCCTGCAGCCCTTGGCAGGGAGCCTTCTGCTAAGGACAGCTTTCCCACTCCCAAGCCTTGCAGGAGTTCCTGGAGGCTCAGGCCTGCAGCGTTTTCCATCACAGAGCACTGGGTGCCCAAAGCCTCCCCTGCGGCTTCCGAGCACCCTGCAACCCACAGGCCCTTGGCACCCACTCTGTTGCCAGAGGCAAGTCCTAGGCAGGACTCTCGAGCTTGTAGAGCCAGAGGGTCTCCAGCTTGGAAGCCTGCTCAGGAGCTCAGTGGGAGCCAGGCTTCTGCTTCCACGCTGGTTGGCCAGCAGATGGAGGCATCGCTCCACCGAAAAACTCTCTGCTTTGCCTTCAGCCAGGGATCGCCCAGCTCAGCTCTCTCTGCCTCAAGCAGAAACTCGAGGGTGCATCCAGCCTGCAGGAGGAAGAGTGCCTTTGCCTGAGCACTGCTATGCTGGGGCAGCTCCCTGAAGGCTTCCTGGGGCCTCCTCTCCCCTCACACAGTCATGCCATTCAGCCCACCCGGGGAGCAAAGGTGCCCCTCGGCAGGGCTCAGGGGACGGCCTATGTGTGTTTCCATGGCTGGGAAAGGGCAGATCCAGAAGCTGGGTGTGCACTTGGGAATGGGGCCTGATGGGCATAGCCGGCCTTCCCTGCTTGGGAAGCAGGAGATCTGGGGCCTCCGAGCTGCATGCCAATCCCCCTCCCTGGATGCCCCTCTTGCTTCTTCTCTGCTGCCAAGCCTCTCTCACCACACGTGCGTCTCATCGAAAGGAGCAGGCTGCTTGCCATTCTTTGCAAGGACCTCACCCCACAGGCCTCGTTTCCTCGAACGGGAGTGCACATTGACCCAGAGCCTCCAGAGGAGCTGCTGTCTCTGCAGCCACAAAGGCCTGCAGCCGAATCCATGACAGCCTGCTGCATGGAGGGCTTCTATGGGAGAGTGCCATACATCCCAGGCGGGTGCTCCTTTGGCACACCGCTTTCCATGGGGAAACACTGTGTGTGCCAAGTGTCTCCTGTGTGCAGAAAATGTAGCCCCGGTGCCCGAGGTGCAGGGACTCCTCTTTGCACCCAGAGCAATGTGCTAGGCAGGCCTCCCATGCTGGGAGAGCCTCCACTTCCCCAACTGTGCAACTGCCTCAGGAACACATTTCTAGGGAGTGTGGGCCTGACAGGCAGGGCGGCCCGAGTGAGGAACGAGGATTGCAGGGGAAAGCCACTGCACTGAGCCTTGCCCCTGGAAGGCCTCGCTTCAAGGCTCTCAGCACCAGGCCCAGCCTGCAATGAGGCTGCAGCCTGGCCTCAAGTCCCAGGCTTGAACTGGGCACGGCTAGCTCGGAGCCCACCCCAGGCTCAGCCAGGCCTCCCTAAGGCCTGTGCTGGCCTAGGCCACTGCCAGCCAGCAGGACCTCGATGGAGCACAGTTCATTCGAGAAGGCCCCAGGGAGTTAGCCGTGTGTCTCTTGCACTGCTCGGAAGCTGCAGGTTCAGAGGCTGTGTGTGCAGGTTGCCGTTGGGGCCTGAGGTCCAAACAGTCATAAGCCAACTTTCAAGCGGGACTCCTGCTGCCTCGTAGCTGCCTGCCACACACCCTGGCTGCCTGTGCTGTCGGCACTGCCGGCAGGCCTCTGGGGGCACAGGCCAGTCGAGGCCAAGAAACAAGGTGCTTGCTCTCCCCTTGCTAGGACCTCCTCCTTACAGCACTCTGGACCAGGGCACACATGCCCCTGGACCAGCAGCCTGCAAGGAAGCTGCTGCTTAGCCATCCACAAAGGCCTGCAGCCCTTGGCAGGGAGCCTTCTGCTAAGGACAGCTTTCCCACTCCCAAGCCTTGCAGGAGTTCCTGGAGGCTCAGGCCTGCAGCGTTTTCCATCACAGAGCACTGGGGACCCAAAGCCTCCCCTGCGGCTTCCGAGCACCCTGCAACCCACAGGCCCTTGGCACCCACTCTGTTGCCAGAGGCAAGTCCTAGGCAGGACTCTCGAGCTTGTAGAGCCAGAGGGTCTCCAGCTTGGAAGCCTGCTCAGGAGCTCAGTGGGAGCCAGGCTTCTGCTTCCACGCTGGTTGGCCAGCAGATGGAGGCATCGCTCCACCGAAAAACTCTCTGCTTTGCCTTCAGCCAGGGATCGCCCAGCTCAGCTCTCTCTGCCTCAAGCAGAAACTCGAGGGTGCATCCAGCCTGCAGGAAGAAGAGTGCCTTTGCCTGAGCACTGCTATGCTGGGGCAGCTCCCTGAAGGCTTCCTGGGGCCTCCTCTCCCCTCACACAGTCATGCCATTCAGCCCACCCGGGGAGCAAAGGTGCCCCTCGGCAGGGCTCAGGGGACGGCCTATGTGTGTTTCCATGGCTGGGAAAGGGCAGATCCAGAAGCTGGGTGTGCACTTGGGAATGGGGCCTGATGGGCATAGCCGGCCTTCCCTGCTTGGGAAGCAGGAGATCTGGGGCCTCCGAGCTGCATGCCAATCCCCCTCCCTGGATGCCCCTCTTGCTTCTTCTCTGCTGCCAAGCCTCTCTCACCACACGTGCGTCTCATCGAAAGGAGCAGGCTGCTTGCCATTCTTTGCAAGGACCTCATCCCACAGGCCTCGTTTCCTCGAACGGGAGTGCACATTGACCCAGAGCCTCCAGAGGAGCTGCTGTCTCTCCAGCCACAAAGGCCTGCAGCCGAATCCATGGCAGCCTGCTGCATGGAGGGCTTCTATGGGAGAGTGCCATACATCCCAGGCGGGTGCTCCTTTGGCACACCGCTTTCCATGGGGAAACACTGTGTGTGCCAAGTGTCTCCTGTGTGCAGAAAATGTAGCCCCGGTGCCCGAGGTGCAGGGACTCCTCTTTGCACCCAGAGCAATGTGCTAGGCAGGCCTCCCATGCTGGGAGAGCCTCCACTTCCCCAACTGTGCAACTGCCTCAGGAACACATTTCTAGGGAGTGTGGGCCTGACAGGCAGGGCGGCCCGAGTGAGGAACGAGGATTGCAGGGGAAAGCCACTGCACTGAGCCTTGCCCCTGGAAGGCCTCGCTTCAAGGCTCTCAGCACCAGGCCCAGCCTGCAATGAGGCTGCAGCCTGGCCTCAAGTCCCAGGCTTGAACTGGGCACGGCTAGCTCGGAGCCCACCCCAGGCTCAGCCAGGCCTCCCTAAGGCCTGTGCTGGCCTAGGCCACTGCCAGCCAGCAGGACCTCGATGGAGCACAGTTCATTCGAGAAGGCCCCAGGGAGGTACCCGTGTGTCTCTTGCACTGCTCGGAAGCTGCAGGTTCAGAGGCTGTGGGTGCAGGTTGCCGTTGGGGCCTGAGGTCCAAACAGTCATAAGCCAACTTTCAAGCGGGACTCCTGCTGCCTCGTAGCTGCCTGCCACACACCCTGGCTGCCTGTGCTGTCGGCACTGCCGGCAGGCCTCTGGGGGCACAGGCCAGTCGAGGCCAAGAAACAAGGTGCTTGCTCTCCCCTTGCTAGGACCTCCTCCTTACAGCACTCTGGACCAGGGCACACATGCCCCTGGACCAGCAGCCTGCAAGGAAGCTGCTGCTTAGCCATCCACAAAGGCCTGCAGCCCTTGGCAGGGAGCCTTCTGCTAAGGACAGCTTTCCCACTCCCAAGCCTTGCAGGAGTTCCTGGAGGCTCAGGCCTGCAGCGTTTTCCATCACAGAGCACTGGGCACCCAAAGCCTCCCCTGCGGCTTCCGAGCACCCTGCAACCCACAGGCCCTTGGCACCCACTCTGTTGCCAGAGGCAAGTCCTAGGCAGGACTCTCGAGCTTGTAGAGCCAGAGGGTCTCCAGCTTGGAAGCCTGCTCAGGAGCTCAGTGGGAGCCAGGCTTCTGCTTCCACGCTGGTTGGCCAGCAGATGGAGGCATCGCTCCACCGAAAAACTCTCTGCTTTGCCTTCAGCCAGGGATCGCCCAGCTCAGCTCTCTCTGCCTCAAGCAGAAACTCGAGGGTGCATCCAGCCTGCAGGAAGAAGAGTGCCTTTGCCTGAGCACTGCTATGCTGGGGCAGCTCCCTGAAGGCTTCCTGGGGCCTCCTCTCCCCTCACACAGTCATGCCATTCAGCCCACCCGGGGAGCAAAGGTGCCCCTCGGCAGGGCTCAGGGGACGGCCTATGTGTGTTTCCATGGCTGGGAAAGGGCAGATCCAGAAGCTGGGTGTGCACTTGGGAATGGGGCCTGATGGGCATAGCCGGCCTTCCCTGCTTGGGAAGCAGGAGATCTGGGGCCTCCGAGCTGCATGCCAATCCCCCTCCCTGGATGCCCCTCTTGCTTCTTCTCTGCTGCCAAGCCTCTCTCACCACACGTGCGTCTCATCGAAAGGAGCAGGCTGCTTGCCATTCTTTGCAAGGACCTCACCCCACAGGCCTCGTTTCCTCGAACGGGAGTGCACATTGACCCAGAGCCTCCAGAGGAGCTGCTGTCTCTGCAGCCACAAAGGCCTGCAGCCGAATCCATGACAGCCTGCTGCATGGAGGGCTTCTATGGGAGAGTGCCATACATCCCAGGCGGGTGCTCCTTTGGCACACCGCTTTCCATGGGGAAACACTGTGTGTGCCAAGTGTCTCCTGTGTGCAGAAAATGTAGCCCCGGTGCCCGAGGTGCAGGGACTCCTCTTTGCACCCAGAGCAATGTGCTAGGCAGGCCTCCCATGCTGGGAGAGCCTCCACTTCCCCAACTGTGCAACTGCCTCAGGAACACATTTCTAGGGAGTGTGGGCCTGACAGGCAGGGCGGCCCGAGTGAGGAACGAGGATTGCAGGGGAAAGCCACTGCACTGAGCCTTGCCCCTGGAAGGCCTCGCTTCAAGGCTCTCAGCACCAGGCCCAGCCTGCAATGAGGCTGCAGCCTGGCCTCAAGTCCCAGGCTTGAACTGGGCACGGCTAGCTCGGAGCCCACCCCAGGCTCAGCCAGGCCTCCCTAAGGCCTGTGCTGGCCTAGGCCACTGCCAGCCAGCAGGACCTCGATGGAGCACAGTTCATTCGAGAAGGCCCCAGGGAGTTAGCCGTGTGTCTCTTGCACTGCTCGGAAGCTGCAGGTTCAGAGGCTGTGTGTGCAGGTTGCCGTTGGGGCCTGAGGTCCAAACAGTCATAAGCCAACTTTCAAGCGGGACTCCTGCTGCCTTGTAGCTGCCTGCCACACACCCTGGCTGCCTGTGCTGTCGGCACTGCCGGCAGGCCTCTGGGGGCACAGGCCAGTCGAGGCCAAGAAACAAGGTGCTTGCTCTCCCCTTGCTAGGACCTCCTCCTTACAGCACTCTGGACCAGGGCACACATGCCCCTGGACCAGCAGCCTGCAAGGAAGCTGCTGCTTAGCCATCCACAAAGGCCTGCAGCCCTTGGCAGGGAGCCTTCTGCTAAGGACAGCTTTCCCACTCCCAAGCCTTGCAGGAGTTCCTGGAGGCTCAGGCCTGCAGCGTTTTCCATCACAGAGCACTGGGGACCCAAAGCCTCCCCTGCGGCTTCCGAGCACCCTGCAACCCACAGGCCCTTGGCACCCACTCTGTTGCCAGAGGCAAGTCCTAGGCAGGACTCTCGAGCTTGTAGAGCCAGAGGGTCTCCAGCTTGGAAGCCTGCTCAGGAGCTCAGTGGGAGCCAGGCTTCTGCTTCCACGCTGGTTGGCCAGCAGATGGAGGCATCGCTCCACCGAAAAACTCTCTGCTTTGCCTTCAGCCAGGGATCGCCCAGCTCAGCTCTCTCTGCCTCAAGCAGAAACTCGAGGGTGCATCCAGCCTGCAGGAAGAAGAGTGCCTTTGCCTGAGCACTGCTATGCTGGGGCAGCTCCCTGAAGGCTTCCTGGGGCCTCCTCTCCCCTCACACAGTCATGCCATTCAGCCCACCCGGGGAGCAAAGGTGCCCCTCGGCAGGGCTCAGGGGACGGCCTATGTGTGTTTCCATGGCTGGGAAAGGGCAGATCCAGAAGCTGGGTGTGCACTTGGGAATGGGGCCTGATGGGCATAGCCGGCCTTCCCTGCTTGGGAAGCAGGAGATCTGGGGCCTCCGAGCTGCATGCCAATCCCCCTCCCTGGATGCCCCTCTTGCTTCTTCTCTGCTGCCAAGCCTCTCTCACCACACGTGCGTCTCATCGAAAGGAGCAGGCTGCTTGCCATTCTTTGCAAGGACCTCATCCCACAGGCCTCGTTTCCTCGAACGGGAGTGCACATTGACCCAGAGCCTCCAGAGGAGCTGCTGTCTCTCCAGCCACAAAGGCCTGCAGCCGAATCCATGGCAGCCTGCTGCATGGAGGGCTTCTATGGGAGAGTGCCATACATCCCAGGCGGGTGCTCCTTTGGCACACCGCTTTCCATGGGGAAACACTGTGTGTGCCAAGTGTCTCCTGTGTGCAGAAAATGTAGCCCCGGTGCCCGAGGTGCAGGGACTCCTCTTTGCACCCAGAGCAATGTGCTAGGCAGGCCTCCCATGCTGGGAGAGCCTCCACTTCCCCAACTGTGCAACTGCCTCAGGAACACATTTCTAGGGAGTGTGGGCCTGACAGGCAGGGCGGCCCGAGTGAGGAACGAGGATTGCAGGGGAAAGCCACTGCACTGAGCCTTGCCCCTGGAAGGCCTCGCTTCAAGGCTCTCAGCACCAGGCCCAGCCTGCAATGAGGCTGCAGCCTGGCCTCAAGTCCCAGGCTTGAACTGGGCACGGCTAGCTCGGAGCCCACCCCAGGCTCAGCCAGGCCTCCCTAAGGCCTGTGCTGGCCTAGGCCACTGCCAGCCAGCAGGACCTCGATGGAGCACAGTTCATTCGAGAAGGCCCCAGGGAGGTACCCGTGTGTCTCTTGCACTGCTCGGAAGCTGCAGGTTCAGAGGCTGTGGGTGCAGGTTGCCGTTGGGGCCTGAGGTCCAAACAGTCATAAGCCAACTTTCAAGCGGGACTCCTGCTGCCTCGTAGCTGCCTGCCACACACCCTGGCTGCCTGTGCTGTCGGCACTGCCGGCAGGCCTCTGGGGGCACAGGCCAGTCGAGGCCAAGAAACAAGGTGCTTGCTCTCCCCTTGCTAGGACCTCCTCCTTACAGCACTCTGGACCAGGGCACACATGCCCCTGGACCAGCAGCCTGCAAGGAAGCTGCTGCTTAGCCATCCACAAAGGCCTGCAGCCCTTGGCAGGGAGCCTTCTGCTAAGGACAGCTTTCCCACTCCCAAGCCTTGCAGGAGTTCCTGGAGGCTCAGGCCTGCAGCGTTTTCCATCACAGAGCACTGGGGACCCAAAGCCTCCCCTGCGGCTTCCGAGCACCCTGCAACCCACAGGCCCTTGGCACCCACTCTGTTGCCAGAGGCAAGTCCTAGGCAGGACTCTCGAGCTTGTAGAGCCAGAGGGTCTCCAGCTTGGAAGCCTGCTCAGGAGCTCAGTGGGAGCCAGGCTTCTGCTTCCACGCTGGTTGGCCAGCAGATGGAGGCATCGCTCCACCGAAAAACTCTCTGCTTTGCCTTCAGCCAGGGATCGCCCAGCTCAGCTCTCTCTGCCTCAAGCAGAAACTCGAGGGTGCATCCAGCCTGCAGGAAGAAGAGTGCCTTTGCCTGAGCACTGCTATGCTGGGGCAGCTCCCTGAAGGCTTCCTGGGGCCTCCTCTCCCCTCACACAGTCATGCCATTCAGCCCACCCGGGGAGCAAAGGTGCCCCTCGGCAGGGCTCAGGGGACGGCCTATGTGTGTTTCCATGGCTGGGAAAGGGCAGATCCAGAAGCTGGGTGTGCACTTGGGAATGGGGCCTGATGGGCATAGCCGGCCTTCCCTGCTTGGGAAGCAGGAGATCTGGGGCCTCCGAGCTGCATGCCAATCCCCCTCCCTGGATGCCCCTCTTGCTTCTTCTCTGCTGCCAAGCCTCTCTCACCACACGTGCGTCTCATCGAAAGGAGCAGGCTGCTTGCCATTCTTTGCAAGGACCTCATCCCACAGGCCTCGTTTCCTCGAACGGGAGTGCACATTGACCCAGAGCCTCCAGAGGAGCTGCTGTCTCTCCAGCCACAAAGGCCTGCAGCCGAATCCATGGCAGCCTGCTGCATGGAGGGTTTCTATGGGAGAGTGCCATACATCCCAGGCGGGTGCTCCTTTGGCACACCGCTTTCCATGGGGAAACACTGTGTGTGCCAAGTGTCTCCTGTGTGCAGAAAATGTAGCCCCGGTGCCCGAGGTGCAGGGACTCCTCTTTGCACCCAGAGCAATGTGCTAGGCAGGCCTCCCATGCTGGGAGAGCCTCCACTTCCCCAGCTGTGCAACTGCCTCAGGAACACATTTCTAGGGAGTGTGGGCCTGACAGGCAGGGCGGCCCGAGTGAGGAACGAGGATTGCAGGGGAAAGCCACTGCACTGAGCCTTGCCCCTGGAAGGCCTCGCTTCAAGGCTCTCAGCACCAGGCCCAGCCTGCAATGAGGCTGCAGCCTGGCCTCAAGTCCCAGGCTTGAACTGGGCACGGCTAGCTCGGAGCCCACCCCAGGCTCAGCCAGGCCTCCCTAAGGCCTGTGCTGGCCTAGGCCACTGCCAGCCAGCAGGACCTCGATGGAGCACAGTTCATTCGAGAAGGCCCCAGGGAGGTACCCGTGTGTCTCTTGCACTGCTCGGAAGCTGCAGGTTCAGAGGCTGTGTGTGCAGGTTGCCGTTGGGGCCTGAGGTCCAAACAGTCATAAGCCAACTTTCAAGCGGGACTCCTGCTGCCTCGTAGCTGCCTGCCACACACCCTGGCTGCCTGTGCTGTCGGCACTGCCGGCAGGCCTCTGGGGGCACAGGCCAGTCGAGGCCAAGAAACAAGGTGCTTGCTCTCCCCTTGCTAGGACCTCCTCCTTACAGCACTCTGGACCAGGGCACACATGCCCCTGGACCAGCAGCCTGCAAGGAAGCTGCTGCTTAGCCATCCACAAAGGCCTGCAGCCCTTGGCAGGGAGCCTTCTGCTAAGGACAGCTTTCCCACTCCCAAGCCTTGCAGGAGTTCCTGGAGGCTCAGGCCTGCAGCGTTTTCCATCACAGAGCACTGGGGACCCAAAGCCTCCCCTGCGGCTTCCGAGCACCCTGCAACCCACAGGCCCTTGGCACCCACTCTGTTGCCAGAGGCAAGTCCTAGGCAGGACTCTCGAGCTTGTAGAGCCAGAGGGTCTCCAGCTTGGAAGCCTGCTCAGGAGCTCAGTGGGAGCCAGGCTTCTGCTTCCACGCTGGTTGGCCAGCAGATGGAGGCATCGCTCCACCGAAAAACTCTCTGCTTTGCCTTCAGCCAGGGATCGCCCAGCTCAGCTCTCTCTGCCTCAAGCAGAAACTCGAGGGTGCATCCAGCCTGCAGGAAGAAGAGTGCCTTTGCCTGAGCACTGCTATGCTGGGGCAGCTCCCTGAAGGCTTCCTGGGGCCTCCTCTCCCCTCACACAGTCATGCCATTCAGCCCACCCGGGGAGCAAAGGTGCCCCTCGGCAGGGCTCAGGGGACGGCCTATGTGTGTTTCCATGGCTGGGAAAGGGCAGATCCAGAAGCTGGGTGTGCACTTGGGAATGGGGCCTGATGGGCATAGCCGGCCTTCCCTGCTTGGGAAGCAGGAGATCTGGGGCCTCCGAGCTGCATGCCAATCCCCCTCCCTGGATGCCCCTCTTGCTTCTTCTCTGCTGCCAAGCCTCTCTCACCACACGTGCGTCTCATCGAAAGGAGCAGGCTGCTTGCCATTCTTTGCAAGGACCTCACCCCACAGGCCTCGTTTCCTCGAACGGGAGTGCACATTGACCCAGAGCCTCCAGAGGAGCTGCTGTCTCTCCAGCCACAAAGGCCTGCAGCCGAATCCATGACAGCCTGCTGCATGGAGGGCTTCTATGGGAGAGTGCCATACATCCCAGGCGGGTGCTCCTTTGGCACACCGCTTTCCATGGGGAAACACTGTGTGTGCCAAGTGTCTCCTGTGTGCAGAAAATGTAGCCCCGGTGCCCGAGGTGCAGGGACTCCTCTTTGCACCCAGAGCAATGTGCTAGGCAGGCCTCCCATGCTGGGAGAGCCTCCACTTCCCCAACTGTGCAACTGCCTCAGGAACACATTTCTAGGGAGTGTGGGCCTGACAGGCAGGGCGGCCCGAGTGAGGAACGAGGATTGCAGGGGAAAGCCACTGCACTGAGCCTTGCCCCTGGAAGGCCTCGCTTCAAGGCTCTCAGCACCAGGCCCAGCCTGCAATGAGGCTGCAGCCTGGCCTCAAGTCCCAGGCTTGAACTGGGCACGGCTAGCTCGGAGCCCACCCCAGGCTCAGCCAGGCCTCCCTAAGGCCTGTGCTGGCCTAGGCCACTGCCAGCCAGCAGGACCTCGATGGAGCACAGTTCATTCGAGAAGGCCCCAGGGAGGAACCCGTGTGTCTCTTGCACTGCTCGGAAGCTGCAGGTTCGGAGGCTGTGTGTGCAGGTTGCCGTTGGGGCCTGAGGTCCAAACAGTCATAAGCCAACTTTCAAGCGGGACTCCTGCTGCCTCGTAGCTGCCTGCCACACACCCTGGCTGCCTGTGCTGTCTGCACTGCCGGCAGGCCTCTGGGGGCACAGGCCAGTCGAGGCCAAGAAACAAGGTGCTTGCTCTCCCCTTGCTAGGACCTCCTCCTTACAGCACTCTGGACCAGGGCACACATGCCCCTGGACCAGCAGCCTGCAAGGAAGCTGCTGCTTAGCCATCCACAAAGGCCTGCAGCCCTTGGCAGGGAGCCTTCTGCTAAGGACAGCTTTCCCACTCCCAAGCCTTGCAGGAGTTCCTGGAGGCTCAGGCCTGCAGCGTTTTCCATCACAGAGCACTGGGCACCCAAAGCCTCCCCTGCGGCTTCCGAGCACCCTGCAACCCACAGGCCCTTGGCACCCACTCTGTTGCCAGAGGCAAGTCCTAGGCAGGACTCTCGAGCTTGTAGAGCCAGAGGGTCTCCAGCTTGGAAGCCTGCTCAGGAGCTCAGTGGGAGCCAGGCTTCTGCTTCCACGCTGGTTGGCCAGCAGATGGAGGCATCGCTCCACCGAAAAACTCTCTGCTTTGCCTTCAGCCAGGGATCGCCCAGCTCAGCTCTCTCTGCCTCAAGCAGAAACTCGAGGGTGCATCCAGCCTGCAGGAAGAAGAGTGCCTTTGCCTGAGCACTGCTATGCTGGGGCAGCTCCCTGAAGGCTTCCTGGGGCCTCCTCTCCCCTCACACAGTCATGCCATTCAGCCCACCCGGGGAGCAAAGGTGCCCCTCGGCAGGGCTCAGGGGACGGCCTATGTGTGTTTCCATGGCTGGGAAAGGGCAGATCCAGAAGCTGGGTGTGCACTTGGGAATGGGGCCTGATGGGCATAGCCGGCCTTCCCTGCTTGGGAAGCAGGAGATCTGGGGCCTCCGAGCTGCATGCCAATCCCCCTCCCTGGATGCCCCTCTTGCTTCTTCTCTGCTGCCAAGCCTCTCTCACCACACGTGCGTCTCATCGAAAGGAGCAGGCTGCTTGCCATTCTTTGCAAGGACCTCACCCCACAGGCCTCGTTTCCTCGAACGGGAGTGCACATTGACCCAGAGCCTCCAGAGGAGCTGCTGTCTCTGCAGCCACAAAGGCCTGCAGCCGAATCCATGGCAGCCTGCTGCATGGAGGGCTTCTATGGGAGAGTGCCATACATCCCAGGCGGGTGCTCCTTTGGCACACCGCTTTCCATGGGGAAACACTGTGTGTGCCAAGTGTCTCCTGTGTGCAGAAAATGTAGCCCCGGTGCCCGAGGTGCAGGGACTCCTCTTTGCACCCAGAGCAATGTGCTAGGCAGGCCTCCCATGCTGGGAGAGCCTCCACTTCCCCAACTGTGCAACTGCCTCAGGAACACATTTCTAGGGAGTGTGGGCCTGACAGGCAGGGCGGCCCGAGTGAGGAACGAGGATTGCAGGGGAAAGCCACTGCACTGAGCCTTGCCCCTGGAAGGCCTCGCTTCAAGGCTCTCAGCACCAGGCCCAGCCTGCAATGAGGCTGCAGCCTGGCCTCAAGTCCCAGGCTTGAACTGGGCACGGCTAGCTCGGAGCCCACCCCAGGCTCAGCCAGGCCTCCCTAAGGCCTGTGCTGGCCTAGGCCACTGCCAGCCAGCAGGACCTCGATGGAGCACAGTTCATTCGAGAAGGCCCCAGGGAGGAACCCGTGTGTCTCTTGCACTGCTCGGAAGCTGCAGGTTCGGAGGCTGTGTGTGCAGGTTGCCGTTGGGGCCTGAGGTCCAAACAGTCATAAGCCAACTTTCAAGCGGGACTCCTGCTGCCTCGTAGCTGCCTGCCACACACCCTGGCTGCCTGTGCTGTCTGCACTGCCGGCAGGCCTCTGGGGGCACAGGCCAGTCGAGGCCAAGAAACAAGGTGCTTGCTCTCCCCTTGCTAGGACCTCCTCCTTACAGCACTCTGGACCAGGGCACACATGCCCCTGGACCAGCAGCCTGCAAGGAAGCTGCTGCTTAGCCATCCACAAAGGCCTGCAGCCCTTGGCAGGGAGCCTTCTGCTAAGGACAGCTTTCCCACTCCCAAGCCTTGCAGGAGTTCCTGGAGGCTCAGGCCTGCAGCGTTTTCCATCACAGAGCACTGGGGACCCAAAGCCTCCCCTGCGGCTTCCGAGCACCCTGCAACCCACAGGCCCTTGGCACCCACTCTGTTGCCAGAGGCAAGTCCTAGGCAGGACTCTCGAGCTTGTAGAGCCAGAGGGTCTCCAGCTTGGAAGCCTGCTCAGGAGCTCAGTGGGAGCCAGGCTTCTGCTTCCACGCTGGTTGGCCAGCAGATGGAGGCATCGCTCCACCGAAAAACTCTCTGCTTTGCCTTCAGCCAGGGATCGCCCAGCTCAGCTCTCTCTGCCTCAAGCAGAAACTCGAGGGTGCATCCAGCCTGCAGGAAGAAGAGTGCCTTTGCCTGAGCACTGCTATGCTGGGGCAGCTCCCTGAAGGCTTCCTGGGGCCTCCTCTCCCCTCACACAGTCATGCCATTCAGCCCACCCGGGGAGCAAAGGTGCCCCTCGGCAGGGCTCAGGGGACGGCCTATGTGTGTTTCCATGGCTGGGAAAGGGCAGATCCAGAAGCTGGGTGTGCACTTGGGAATGGGGCCTGATGGGCATAGCCGGCCTTCCCTGCTTGGGAAGCAGGAGATCTGGGGCCTCCGAGCTGCATGCCAATCCCCCTCCCTGGATGCCCCTCTTGCTTCTTCTCTGCTGCCAAGCCTCTCTCACCACACGTGCGTCTCATCGAAAGGAGCAGGCTGCTTGCCATTCTTTGCAAGGACCTCACCCCACAGGCCTCGTTTCCTCGAACGGGAGTGCACATTGACCCAGAGCCTCCAGAGGAGCTGCTGTCTCTGCAGCCACAAAGGCCTGCAGCCGAATCCATGACAGCCTGCTGCATGGAGGGCTTCTATGGGAGAGTGCCATACATCCCAGGCGGGTGCTCCTTTGGCACACCGCTTTCCATGGGGAAACACTGTGTGTGCCAAGTGTCTCCTGTGTGCAGAAAATGTAGCCCCGGTGCCCGAGGTGCAGGGACTCCTCTTTGCACCCAGAGCAATGTGCTAGGCAGGCCTCCCATGCTGGGAGAGCCTCCACTTCCCCAACTGTGCAACTGCCTCAGGAACACATTTCTAGGGAGTGTGGGCCTGACAGGCAGGGCGGCCCGAGTGAGGAACGAGGATTGCAGGGGAAAGCCACTGCACTGAGCCTTGCCCCTGGAAGGCCTCGCTTCAAGGCTCTCAGCACCAGGCCCAGCCTGCAATGAGGCTGCAGCCTGGCCTCAAGTCCCAGGCTTGAACTGGGCACGGCTAGCTCGGAGCCCACCCCAGGCTCAGCCAGGCCTCCCTAAGGCCTGTGCTGGCCTAGGCCACTGCCAGCCAGCAGGACCTCGATGGAGCACAGTTCATTCGAGAAGGCCCCAGGGAGGTACCCGTGTGTCTCTTGCACTGCTCGGAAGCTGCAGGTTCGGAGGCTGTGTGTGCAGGTTGCCGTTGGGGCCTGAGGTCCAAACAGTCATAAGCCAACTTTCAAGCGGGACTCCTGCTGCCTCGTAGCTGCCTGCCACACACCCTGGCTGCCTGTGCTGTCGGCACTGCCGGCAGGCCTCTGGGGGCACAGGCCAGTCGAGGCCAAGAAACAAGGTGCTTGCTCTCCCCTTGCTAGGACCTCCTCCTTACAGCACTCTGGACCAGGGCACACATGCCCCTGGACCAGCAGCCTGCAAGGAAGCTGCTGCTTAGCCATCCACAAAGGCCTGCAGCCCTTGGCAGGGAGCCTTCTGCTAAGGACAGCTTTCCCACTCCCAAGCCTTGCAGGAGTTCCTGGAGGCTCAGGCCTGCAGCGTTTTCCATCACAGAGCACTGGGGACCCAAAGCCTCCCCTGCGGCTTCCGAGCACCCTGCAACCCACAGGCCCTTGGCACCCACTCTGTTGCCAGAGGCAAGTCCTAGGCAGGACTCTCGAACTTGTAGAGCCAGAGGGTCTCCAGCTTGGAAGCCTGCTCAGGAGCTCAGTGGGAGCCAGGCTTCTGCTTCCACGCTGGTTGGCCAGCAGATGGAGGCATCGCTCCACCGAAAAACTCTCTGCTTTGCCTTCAGCCAGGGATCGCCCAGCTCAGCTCTCTCTGCCTCAAGCAGAAACTCGAGGGTGCATCCAGCCTGCAGGAAGAAGAGTGCCTTTGCCTGAGCACTGCTATGCTGGGGCAGCTCCCTGAAGGCTTCCTGGGGCCTCCTCTCCCCTCACACAGTCATGCCATTCAGCCCACCCGGGGAGCAAAGGTGCCCCTCGGCAGGGCTCAGGGGACGGCCTATGTGTGTTTCCATGGCTGGGAAAGGGCAGATCCAGAAGCTGGGTGTGCACTTGGGAATGGGGCCTGATGGGCATAGCCGGCCTTCCCTGCTTGGGAAGCAGGAGATCTGGGGCCTCCGAGCTGCATGCCAATCCCCCTCCCTGGATGCCCCTCTTGCTTCTTCTCTGCTGCCAAGCCTCTCTCACCACACGTGCGTCTCATCGAAAGGAGCAGGCTGCTTGCCATTCTTTGCAAGGACCTCACCCCACAGGCCTCGTTTCCTCGAACGGGAGTGCACATTGACCCAGAGCCTCCAGAGGAGCTGCTGTCTCTCCAGCCACAAAGGCCTGCAGCCGAATCCATGACAGCCTGCTGCATGGAGGGCTTCTATGGGAGAGTGCCATACATCCCAGGCGGGTGCTCCTTTGGCACACCGCTTTCCATGGGGAAACACTGTGTGTGCCAAGTGTCTCCTGTGTGCAGAAAATGTAGCCCCGGTGCCCGAGGTGCAGGGACTCCTCTTTGCACCCAGAGCAATGTGCTAGGCAGGCCTCCCATGCTGGGAGAGCCTCCACTTCCCCAACTGTGCAACTGCCTCAGGAACACATTTCTAGGGAGTGTGGGCCTGACAGGCAGGGCGGCCCGAGTGAGGAACGAGGATTGCAGGGGAAAGCCACTGCACTGAGCCTTGCCCCTGGAAGGCCTCGCTTCAAGGCTCTCAGCACCAGGCCCAGCCTGCAATGAGGCTGCAGCCTGGCCTCAAGTCCCAGGCTTGAACTGGGCACGGCTAGCTCGGAGCCCACCCCAGGCTCAGCCAGGCCTCCCTAAGGCCTGTGCTGGCCTAGGCCACTGCCAGCCAGCAGGACCTCGATGGAGCACAGTTCATTCGAGAAGGCCCCAGGGAGGAACCCGTGTGTCTCTTGCACTGCTCGGAAGCTGCAGGTTCGGAGGCTGTGTGTGCAGGTTGCCGTTGGGGCCTGAGGTCCAAACAGTCATAAGCCAACTTTCAAGCGGGACTCCTGCTGCCTCGTAGCTGCCTGCCACACACCCTGGCTGCCTGTGCTGTCTGCACTGCCGGCAGGCCTCTGGGGGCACAGGCCAGTCGAGGCCAAGAAACAAGGTGCTTGCTCTCCCCTTGCTAGGACCTCCTCCTTACAGCACTCTGGACCAGGGCACACATGCCCCTGGACCAGCAGCCTGCAAGGAAGCTGCTGCTTAGCCATCCACAAAGGCCTGCAGCCCTTGGCAGGGAGCCTTCTGCTAAGGACAGCTTTCCCACTCCCAAGCCTTGCAGGAGTTCCTGGAGGCTCAGGCCTGCAGCGTTTTCCATCACAGAGCACTGGGCACCCAAAGCCTCCCCTGCGGCTTCCGAGCACCCTGCAACCCACAGGCCCTTGGCACCCACTCTGTTGCCAGAGGCAAGTCCTAGGCAGGACTCTCGAGCTTGTAGAGCCAGAGGGTCTCCAGCTTGGAAGCCTGCTCAGGAGCTCAGTGGGAGCCAGGCTTCTGCTTCCACGCTGGTTGGCCAGCAGATGGAGGCATCGCTCCACCGAAAAACTCTCTGCTTTGCCTTCAGCCAGGGATCGCCCAGCTCAGCTCTCTCTGCCTCAAGCAGAAACTCGAGGGTGCATCCAGCCTGCAGGAAGAAGAGTGCCTTTGCCTGAGCACTGCTATGCTGGGGCAGCTCCCTGAAGGCTTCCTGGGGCCTCCTCTCCCCTCACACAGTCATGCCATTCAGCCCACCCGGGGAGCAAAGGTGCCCCTCGGCAGGGCTCAGGGGACGGCCTATGTGTGTTTCCATGGCTGGGAAAGGGCAGATCCAGAAGCTGGGTGTGCACTTGGGAATGGGGCCTGATGGGCATAGCCGGCCTTCCCTGCTTGGGAAGCAGGAGATCTGGGGCCTCCGAGCTGCATGCCAATCCCCCTCCCTGGATGCCCCTCTTGCTTCTTCTCTGCTGCCAAGCCTCTCTCACCACACGTGCGTCTCATCGAAAGGAGCAGGCTGCTTGCCATTCTTTGCAAGGACCTCACCCCACAGGCCTCGTTTCCTCGAACGGGAGTGCACATTGACCCAGAGCCTCCAGAGGAGCTGCTGTCTCTCCAGCCACAAAGGCCTGCAGCCGAATCCATGGCAGCCTGCTGCATGGAGGGCTTCTATGGGAGAGTGCCATACATCCCAGGCGGGTGCTCCTTTGGCACACCGCTTTCCATGGGGAAACACTGTGTGTGCCAAGTGTCTCCTGTGTGCAGAAAATGTAGCCCCGGTGCCCGAGGTGCAGGGACTCCTCTTTGCACCCAGAGCAATGTGCTAGGCAGGCCTCCCATGCTGGGAGAGCCTCCACTTCCCCAACTGTGCAACTGCCTCAGGAACACATTTCTAGGGAGTGTGGGCCTGACAGGCAGGGCGGCCCGAGTGAGGAACGAGGATTGCAGGGGAAAGCCACTGCACTGAGCCTTGCCCCTGGAAGGCCTCGCTTCAAGGCTCTCAGCACCAGGCCCAGCCTGCAATGAGGCTGCAGCCTGGCCTCAAGTCCCAGGCTTGAACTGGGCACGGCTAGCTCAGAGCCCACCCCAGGCTCAGCCAGGCCTCCCTAAGGCCTGTGCTGGCCTAGGCCACTGCCAGCCAGCAGGACCTCGATGGAGCACAGTTCATTCGAGAAGGCCCCAGGGAGGTAGCCGTGTGTCTCTTGCACTGCTCGGAAGCTGCAGGTTCGGAGGCTGTGTGTGCAGGTTGCCGTTGGGGCCTGAGGTCCAAACAGTCATAAGCCAACTTTCAAGCGGGACTCCTGCTGCCTCGTAGCTGCCTGCCACACACCCTGGCTGCCTGTGCTGTCGGCACTGCCGGCAGGCCTCTGGGGGCACAGGCCAGTCGAGGCCAAGAAACAAGGTGCTTGCTCTCCCCTTGCTAGGACCTCCTCCTTACAGCACTCTGGACCAGGGCACACATGCCCCTGGACCAGCAGCCTGCAAGGAAGCTGCTGCTTAGCCATCCACAAAGGCCTGCAGCCCTTGGCAGGGAGCCTTCTGCTAAGGACAGCTTTCCCACTCCCAAGCCTTGCAGGAGTTCCTGGAGGCTCAGGCCTGCAGCGTTTTCCATCACAGAGCACTGGGGACCCAAAGCCTCCCCTGCGGCTTCCGAGCACCCTGCAACCCACAGGCCCTTGGCACCCACTCTGTTGCCAGAGGCAAGTCCTAGGCAGGACTCTCGAGCTTGTAGAGCCAGAGGGTCTCCAGCTTGGAAGCCTGCTCAGGAGCTCAGTGGGAGCCAGGCTTCTGCTTCCACGCTGGTTGGCCAGCAGATGGAGGCATCGCTCCACTGAAAAACTCTCTGCTTTGCCTTCAGCCAGGGATCGCCCAGCTCAGCTCTCTCTGCCTCAAGCAGAAACTCGAGGGTGCATCCAGCCTGCAGGAGGAAGAGTGCCTTTGCCTGAGCACTGCTATGCTGGGGCAGCTCCCTGAAGGCTTCCTGGGGCCTCCTCTCCCCTCACACAGTCATGCCATTCAGCCCACCCGGGGAGCAAAGGTGCCCCTCAGCAGGGCTCAGGGGACGGCCTATGTGTGTTTCCATGGCTGGGAAAGGGCAGATCCAGAAGCTGGGTGTGCACTTGGGAATGGGGCCTGATGGGCATAGCCGGCCTTCCCTGCTTGGGAAGCAGGAGATCTGGGGCCTCCGAGCTGCATGCCAATCCCCCTCCCTGGATGCCCCTCTTGCTTCTTCTCTGCTGCCAAGCCTCTCTCACCACACGTGCGTCTCATCGAAAGGAGCAGGCTGCTTGCCATTCTTTGCAAGGACCTCACCCCACAGGCCTCGTTTCCTCGAACGGGAGTGCACATTGACCCAGAGCCTCCAGAGGAGCTGCTGTCTCTCCAGCCACAAAGGCCTGCAGCCGAATCCATGGCAGCCTGCTGCATGGAGGGCTTCTATGGGAGAGTGCCATACATCCCAGGCGGGTGCTCCTTTGGCACACCGCTTTCCATGGGGAAACACTGTGTGTGCCAAGTGTCTCCTGTGTGCAGAAAATGTAGCCCCGGTGCCCGAGGTGCAGGGACTCCTCTTTGCACCCAGAGCAATGTGCTAGGCAGGCCTCCCATGCTGGGAGAGCCTCCACTTCCCCAACTGTGCAACTGCCTCAGGAACACATTTCTAGGGAGTGTGGGCCTGACAGGCAGGGCGGCCCGAGTGAGGAACGAGGATTGCAGGGGAAAGCCACTGCACTGAGCCTTGCCCCTGGAAGGCCTCGCTTCAAGGCTCTCAGCACCAGGCCCAGCCTGCAATGAGGCTGCAGCCTGGCCTCAAGTCCCAGGCTTGAACTGGGCACGGCTAGCTCGGAGCCCACCCCAGGCTCAGCCAGGCCTCCCTAAGGCCTGTGCTGGCCTAGGCCACTGCCAGCCAGCAGGACCTCGATGGAGCACAGTTCATTCGAGAAGGCCCCAGGGAGGTAGCCGTGTGTCTCTTGCACTGCTCGGAAGCTGCAGGTTCGGAGGCTGTGTGTGCAGGTTGCCGTTGGGGCCTGAGGTCCAAACAGTCATAAGCCAACTTTCAAGCGGGACTCCTGCTGCCTCGTAGCTGCCTGCCACACACCCTGGCTGCCTGTGCTGTCGGCACTGCCGGCAGGCCTCTGGGGGCACAGGCCAGTCGAGGCCAAGAAACAAGGTGCTTGCTCTCCCCTTGCTAGGACCTCCTCCTTACAGCACTCTGGACCAGGGCACACATGCCCCTGGACCAGCAGCCTGCAAGGAAGCTGCTGCTTAGCCATCCACAAAGGCCTGCAGCCCTTGGCAGGGAGCCTTCTGCTAAGGACAGCTTTCCCACTCCCAAGCCTTGCAGGAGTTCCTGGAGGCTCAGGCCTGCAGCGTTTTCCATCACAGAGCACTGGGGACCCAAAGCCTCCCCTGCGGCTTCCGAGCACCCTGCAACCCACAGGCCCTTGGCACCCACTCTGTTGCCAGAGGCAAGTCCTAGGCAGGACTCTCGAGCTTGTAGAGCCAGAGGGTCTCCAGCTTGGAAGCCTGCTCAGGAGCTCAGTGGGAGCCAGGCTTCTGCTTCCACGCTGGTTGGCCAGCAGATGGAGGCATCGCTCCACCGAAAAACTCTCTGCTTTGCCTTCAGCCAGGGATCGCCCAGCTCAGCTCTCTCTGCCTCAAGCAGAAACTCGAGGGTGCATCCAGCCTGCAGGAGGAAGAGTGCCTTTGCCTGAGCACTGCTATGCTGGGGCAGCTCCCTGAAGGCTTCCTGGGGCCTCCTCTCCCCTCACACAGTCATGCCATTCAGCCCACCCGGGGAGCAAAGGTGCCCCTCGGCAGGGCTCAGGGGACGGCCTATGTGTGTTTCCATGGCTGGGAAAGGGCAGATCCAGAAGCTGGGTGTGCACTTGGGAATGGGGCCTGATGGGCATAGCCGGCCTTCCCTGCTTGGGAAGCAGGAGATCTGGGGCCTCCGAGCTGCATGCCAATCCCCCTCCCTGGATGCCCCTCTTGCTTCTTCTCTGCTGCCAAGCCTCTCTCACCACACGTGCGTCTCATCGAAAGGAGCAGGCTGCTTGCCATTCTTTGCAAGGACCTCACCCCACAGGCCTCGTTTCCTCGAACGGGAGTGCACATTGACCCAGAGCCTCCAGAGGAGCTGCTGTCTCTCCAGCCACAAAGGCCTGCAGCCGAATCCATGGCAGCCTGCTGCATGGAGGGCTTCTATGGGAGAGTGCCATACATCCCAGGCGGGTGCTCCTTTGGCACACCGCTTTCCATGGGGAAACACTGTGTGTGCCAAGTGTCTCCTGTGTGCAGAAAATGTAGCCCCGGTGCCCGAGGTGCAGGGACTCCTCTTTGCACCCAGAGCAATGTGCTAGGCAGGCCTCCCATGCTGGGAGAGCCTCCACTTCCCCAACTGTGCAACTGCCTCAGGAACACATTTCTAGGGAGTGTGGGCCTGACAGGCAGGGCGGCCCGAGTGAGGAACGAGGATTGCAGGGGAAAGCCACTGCACTGAGCCTTGCCCCTGGAAGGCCTCGCTTCAAGGCTCTCAGCACCAGGCCCAGCCTGCAATGAGGCTGCAGCCTGGCCTCAAGTCCCAGGCTTGAACTGGGCACGGCTAGCTCGGAGCCCACCCCAGGCTCAGCCAGGCCTCCCTAAGGCCTGTGCTGGCCTAGGCCACTGCCAGCCAGCAGGACCTCGATGGAGCACAGTTCATTCGGGAAGGCCCCAGGGAGGTAGCCGTGTGTCTCTTGCACTGCTCGGAAGCTGCAGGTTCGGAGGCTGTGTGTGCAGGTTGCCGTTGGGGCCTGAGGTCCAAACAGTCATAAGCCAACTTTCAAGCGGGACTCCTGCTGCCTCGTAGCTGCCTGCCACACACCCTGGCTGCCTGTGCTGTCGGCACTGCCGGCAGGCCTCTGGGGGCACAGGCCAGTCGAGGCCAAGAAACAAGGTGCTTGCTCTCCCCTTGCTAGGACCTCCTCCTTACAGCACTCTGGACCAGGGCACACATGCCCCTGGACCAGCAGCCTGCAAGGAAGCTGCTGCTTAGCCATCCACAAAGGCCTGCAGCCCTTGGCAGGGAGCCTTCTGCTAAGGACAGCTTTCCCACTCCCAAGCCTTGCAGGAGTTCCTGGAGGCTCAGGCCTGCAGCGTTTTCCATCACAGAGCACTGGGGACCCAAAGCCTCCCCTGCGGCTTCCGAGCACCCTGCAACCCACAGGCCCTTGGCACCCACTCTGTTGCCAGAGGCAAGTCCTAGGCAGGACTCTCGAGCTTGTAGAGCCAGAGGGTCTCCAGCTTGGAAGCCTGCTCAGGAGCTCAGTGGGAGCCAGGCTTCTGCTTCCACGCTGGTTGGCCAGCAGATGGAGGCATCGCTCCACCGAAAAACTCTCTGCTTTGCCTTCAGCCAGGGATCGCCCAGCTCAGCTCTCTCTGCCTCAAGCAGAAACTCGAGGGTGCATCCAGCCTGCAGGAGGAAGAGTGCCTTTGCCTGAGCACTGCTATGCTGGGGCAGCTCCCTGAAGGCTTCCTGGGGCCTCCTCTCCCCTCACACAGTCATGCCATTCAGCCCACCCGGGGAGCAAAGGTGCCCCTCGGCAGGGCTCAGGGGACGGCCTATGTGTGTTTCCATGGCTGGGAAAGGGCAGATCCAGAAGCTGGGTGTGCACTTGGGAATGGGGCCTGATGGGCATAGCCGGCCTTCCCTGCTTGGGAAGCAGGAGATCTGGGGCCTCCGAGCTGCATGCCAATCCCCCTCCCTGGATGCCCCTCTTGCTTCTTCTCTGCTGCCAAGCCTCTCTCAGCACACGTGCGTCTCATCGAAAGGAGCAGGCTGCTTGCCATTCTTTGCAAGGACCTCATCCCACAGGCCTCGTTTCCTCGAACGGGAGTGCACATTGACCCAGAGCCTCCAGAGGAGCTGCTGTCTCTCCAGCCACAAAGGCCTGCAGCCGAATCCATGGCAGCCTGCTGCATGGAGGGCTTCTATGGGAGAGTGCCATACATCCCAGGCGGGTGCTCCTTTGGCACACCGCTTTCCATGGGGAAACACTGTGTGTGCCAAGTGTCTCCTGTGTGCAGAAAATGTAGCCCCGGTGCCCGAGGTGCAGGGACTCCTCTTTGCACCCAGAGCAATGTGCTAGGCAGGCCTCCCATGCTGGGAGAGCCTCCACTTCCCCAACTGTGCAACTGCCTCAGGAACACATTTCTAGGGAGTGTGGGCCTGACAGGCAGGGCGGCCCGAGTGAGGAACGAGGATTGCAGGGGAAAGCCACTGCACTGAGCCTTGCCCCTGGAAGGCCTCGCTTCAAGGCTCTCAGCACCAGGCCCAGCCTGCAATGAGGCTGCAGCCTGGCCTCAAGTCCCAGGCTTGAACTGGGCACGGCTAGCTCGGAGCCCACCCCAGGCTCAGCCAGGCCTCCCTAAGGCCTGTGCTGGCCTAGGCCACTGCCAGCCAGCAGGACCTCGATGGAGCACAGTTCATTCGGGAAGGCCCCAGGGAGGTAGCCGTGTGTCTCTTGCACTGCTCGGAAGCTGCAGGTTCGGAGGCTGTGTGTGCAGGTTGCCGTTGGGGCCTGAGGTCCAAACAGTCATAAGCCAACTTTCAAGCGGGACTCCTGCTGCCTCGTAGCTGCCTGCCACACACCCTGGCTGCCTGTGCTGTCGGCACTGCCGGCAGGCCTCTGGGGGCACAGGCCAGTCGAGGCCAAGAAACAAGGTGCTTGCTCTCCCCTTGCTAGGACCTCCTCCTTACAGCACTCTGGACCAGGGCACACATGCCCCTGGACCAGCAGCCTGCAAGGAAGCTGCTGCTTAGCCATCCACAAAGGCCTGCAGCCCTTGGCAGGGAGCCTTCTGCTAAGGACAGCTTTCCCACTCCCAAGCCTTGCAGGAGTTCCTGGAGGCTCAGGCCTGCAGCGTTTTCCATCACAGAGCACTGGGGACCCAAAGCCTCCCCTGCGGCTTCCGAGCACCCTGCAACCCACAGGCCCTTGGCACCCACTCTGTTGCCAGAGGCAAGTCCTAGGCAGGACTCTCGAGCTTGTAGAGCCAGAGGGTCTCCAGCTTGGAAGCCTGCTCAGGAGCTCAGTGGGAGCCAGGCTTCTGCTTCCACGCTGGTTGGCCAGCAGATGGAGGCATCGCTCCACCGAAAAACTCTCTGCTTTGCCTTCAGCCAGGGATCGCCCAGCTCAGCTCTCTCTGCCTCAAGCAGAAACTCGAGGGTGCATCCAGCCTGCAGGAGGAAGAGTGCCTTTGCCTGAGCACTGCTATGCTGGGGCAGCTCCCTGAAGGCTTCCTGGGGCCTCCTCTCCCCTCACACAGTCATGCCATTCAGCCCACCCGGGGAGCAAAGGTGCCCCTCGGCAGGGCTCAGGGGACGGCCTATGTGTGTTTCCATGGCTGGGAAAGGGCAGATCCAGAAGCTGGGTGTGCACTTGGGAATGGGGCCTGATGGGCATAGCCGGCCTTCCCTGCTTGGGAAGCAGGAGATCTGGGGCCTCCGAGCTGCATGCCAATCCCCCTCCCTGGATGCCCCTCTTGCTTCTTCTCTGCTGCCAAGCCTCTCTCAGCACACGTGCGTCTCATCGAAAGGAGCAGGCTGCTTGCCATTCTTTGCAAGGACCTCATCCCACAGGCCTCGTTTCCTCGAACGGGAGTGCACATTGACCCAGAGCCTCCAGAGGAGCTGCTGTCTCTCCAGCCACAAAGGCCTGCAGCCGAATCCATGGCAGCCTGCTGCATGGAGGGCTTCTATGGGAGAGTGCCATACATCCCAGGCGGGTGCTCCTTTGGCACACCGCTTTCCATGGGGAAACACTGTGTGTGCCAAGTGTCTCCTGTGTGCAGAAAATGTAGCCCCGGTGCCCGAGGTGCAGGGACTCCTCTTTGCACCCAGAGCAATGTGCTAGGCAGGCCTCCCATGCTGGGAGAGCCTCCACTTCCCCAGCTGTGCAACTGCCTCAGGAACACATTTCTAGGGAGTGTGGGCCTGACAGGCAGGGCGGCCCGAGTGAGGAACGAGGATTGCAGGGGAAAGCCACTGCACTGAGCCTTGCCCCTGGAAGGCCTCGCTTCAAGGCTCTCAGCACCAGGCCCAGCCTGCAATGAGGCTGCAGCCTGGCCTCAAGTCCCAGGCTTGAACTGGGCACGGCTAGCTCGGAGCCCACCCCAGGCTCAGCCAGGCCTCCCTAAGGCCTGTGCTGGCCTAGGCCACTGCCAGCCAGCAGGACCTCGATGGAGCACAGTTCATTCGAGAAGGCCCCAGGGAGGTACCCGTGTGTCTCTTGCACTGCTCGGAAGCTGCAGGTTCAGAGGCTGTGTGTGCAGGTTGCCGTTGGGGCCTGAGGTCCAAACAGTCATAAGCCAACTTTCAAGCGGGACTCCTGCTGCCTCGTAGCTGCCTGCCACACACCCTGGCTGCCTGTGCTGTCGGCACTGCCGGCAGGCCTCTGGGGGCACAGGCCAGTCGAGGCCAAGAAACAAGGTGCTTGCTCTCCCCTTGCTAGGACCTCCTCCTTACAGCACTCTGGACCAGGGCACACATGCCCCTGGACCAGCAGCCTGCAAGGAAGCTGCTGCTTAGCCATCCACAAAGGCCTGCAGCCCTTGGCAGGGAGCCTTCTGCTAAGGACAGCTTTCCCACTCCCAAGCCTTGCAGGAGTTCCTGGAGGCTCAGGCCTGCAGCGTTTTCCATCACAGAGCACTGGGGACCCAAAGCCTCCCCTGCGGCTTCCGAGCACCCTGCAACCCACAGGCCCTTGGCACCCACTCTGTTGCCAGAGGCAAGTCCTAGGCAGGACTCTCGAGCTTGTAGAGCCAGAGGGTCTCCAGCTTGGAAGCCTGCTCAGGAGCTCAGTGGGAGCCAGGCTTCTGCTTCCACGCTGGTTGGCCAGCAGATGGAGGCATCGCTCCACCGAAAAACTCTCTGCTTTGCCTTCAGCCAGGGATCGCCCAGCTCAGCTCTCTCTGCCTCAAGCAGAAACTCGAGGGTGCATCCAGCCTGCAGGAGGAAGAGTGCCTTTGCCTGAGCACTGCTATGCTGGGGCAGCTCCCTGAAGGCTTCCTGGGGCCTCCTCTCCCCTCACACAGTCATGCCATTCAGCCCACCCGGGGAGCAAAGGTGCCCCTCGGCAGGGCTCAGGGGACGGCCTATGTGTGTTTCCATGGCTGGGAAAGGGCAGATCCAGAAGCTGGGTGTGCACTTGGGAATGGGGCCTGATGGGCATAGCCGGCCTTCCCTGCTTGGGAAGCAGGAGATCTGGGGCCTCCGAGCTGCATGCCAATCCCCCTCCCTGGATGCCCCTCTTGCTTCTTCTCTGCTGCCAAGCCTCTCTCAGCACACGTGCGTCTCATCGAAAGGAGCAGGCTGCTTGCCATTCTTTGCAAGGACCTCATCCCACAGGCCTCGTTTCCTCGAACGGGAGTGCACATTGACCCAGAGCCTCCAGAGGAGCTGCTGTCTCTCCAGCCACAAAGGCCTGCAGCCGAATCCATGGCAGCCTGCTGCATGGAGGGCTTCTATGGGAGAGTGCCATACATCCCAGGCGGGTGCTCCTTTGGCACACCGCTTTCCATGGGGAAACACTGTGTGTGCCAAGTGTCTCCTGTGTGCAGAAAATGTAGCCCCGGTGCCCGAGGTGCAGGGACTCCTCTTTGCACCCAGAGCAATGTGCTAGGCAGGCCTCCCATGCTGGGAGAGCCTCCACTTCCCCAACTGTGCAACTGCCTCAGGAACACATTTCTAGGGAGTGTGGGCCTGACAGGCAGGGCGGCCCGAGTGAGGAACGAGGATTGCAGGGGAAAGCCACTGCACTGAGCCTTGCCCCTGGAAGGCCTCGCTTCAAGGCTCTCAGCACCAGGCCCAGCCTGCAATGAGGCTGCAGCCTGGCCTCAAGTCCCAGGCTTGAACTGGGCACGGCTAGCTCGGAGCCCACCCCAGGCTCAGCCAGGCCTCCCTAAGGCCTGTGCTGGCCTAGGCCACTGCCAGCCAGCAGGACCTCGATGGAGCACAGTTCATTCGGGAAGGCCCCAGGGAGGTAGCCGTGTGTCTCTTGCACTGCTCGGAAGCTGCAGGTTCGGAGGCTGTGTGTGCAGGTTGCCGTTGGGGCCTGAGGTCCAAACAGTCATAAGCCAACTTTCAAGCGGGACTCCTGCTGCCTCGTAGCTGCCTGCCACACACCCTGGCTGCCTGTGCTGTCGGCACTGCCGGCAGGCCTCTGGGGGCACAGGCCAGTCGAGGCCAAGAAACAAGGTGCTTGCTCTCCCCTTGCTAGGACCTCCTCCTTACAGCACTCTGGACCAGGGCACACATGCCCCTGGACCAGCAGCCTGCAAGGAAGCTGCTGCTTAGCCATCCACAAAGGCCTGCAGCCCTTGGCAGGGAGCCTTCTGCTAAGGACAGCTTTCCCACTCCCAAGCCTTGCAGGAGTTCCTGGAGGCTCAGGCCTGCAGCGTTTTCCATCACAGAGCACTGGGGACCCAAAGCCTCCCCTGCGGCTTCCGAGCACCCTGCAACCCACAGGCCCTTGGCACCCACTCTGTTGCCAGAGGCAAGTCCTAGGCAGGACTCTCGAGCTTGTAGAGCCAGAGGGTCTCCAGCTTGGAAGCCTGCTCAGGAGCTCAGTGGGAGCCAGGCTTCTGCTTCCACGCTGGTTGGCCAGCAGATGGAGGCATCGCTCCACCGAAAAACTCTCTGCTTTGCCTTCAGCCAGGGATCGCCCAGCTCAGCTCTCTCTGCCTCAAGCAGAAACTCGAGGGTGCATCCAGCCTGCAGGAGGAAGAGTGCCTTTGCCTGAGCACTGCTATGCTGGGGCAGCTCCCTGAAGGCTTCCTGGGGCCTCCTCTCCCCTCACACAGTCATGCCATTCAGCCCACCCGGGGAGCAAAGGTGCCCCTCGGCAGGGCTCAGGGGACGGCCTATGTGTGTTTCCATGGCTGGGAAAGGGCAGATCCAGAAGCTGGGTGTGCACTTGGGAATGGGGCCTGATGGGCATAGCCGGCCTTCCCTGCTTGGGAAGCAGGAGATCTGGGGCCTCCGAGCTGCATGCCAATCCCCCTCCCTGGATGCCCCTCTTGCTTCTTCTCTGCTGCCAAGCCTCTCTCAGCACACGTGCGTCTCATCGAAAGGAGCAGGCTGCTTGCCATTCTTTGCAAGGACCTCATCCCACAGGCCTCGTTTCCTCGAACGGGAGTGCACATTGACCCAGAGCCTCCAGAGGAGCTGCTGTCTCTCCAGCCACAAAGGCCTGCAGCCGAATCCATGGCAGCCTGCTGCATGGAGGGCTTCTATGGGAGAGTGCCATACATCCCAGGCGGGTGCTCCTTTGGCACACCGCTTTCCATGGGGAAACACTGTGTGTGCCAAGTGTCTCCTGTGTGCAGAAAATGTAGCCCCGGTGCCCGAGGTGCAGGGACTCCTCTTTGCACCCAGAGCAATGTGCTAGGCAGGCCTCCCATGCTGGGAGAGCCTCCACTTCCCCAGCTGTGCAACTGCCTCAGGAACACATTTCTAGGGAGTGTGGGCCTGACAGGCAGGGCGGCCCGAGTGAGGAACGAGGATTGCAGGGGAAAGCCACTGCACTGAGCCTTGCCCCTGGAAGGCCTCGCTTCAAGGCTCTCAGCACCAGGCCCAGCCTGCAATGAGGCTGCAGCCTGGCCTCAAGTCCCAGGCTTGAACTGGGCACGGCTAGCTCGGAGCCCACCCCAGGCTCAGCCAGGCCTCCCTAAGGCCTGTGCTGGCCTAGGCCACTGCCAGCCAGCAGGACCTCGATGGAGCACAGTTCATTCGAGAAGGCCCCAGGGAGGTACCCGTGTGTCTCTTGCACTGCTCGGAAGCTGCAGGTTCAGAGGCTGTGTGTGCAGGTTGCCGTTGGGGCCTGAGGTCCAAACAGTCATAAGCCAACTTTCAAGCGGGACTCCTGCTGCCTCGTAGCTGCCTGCCACACACCCTGGCTGCCTGTGCTGTCGGCACTGCCGGCAGGCCTCTGGGGGCACAGGCCAGTCGAGGCCAAGAAACAAGGTGCTTGCTCTCCCCTTGCTAGGACCTCCTCCTTACAGCACTCTGGACCAGGGCACACATGCCCCTGGACCAGCAGCCTGCAAGGAAGCTGCTGCTTAGCCATCCACAAAGGCCTGCAGCCCTTGGCAGGGAGCCTTCTGCTAAGGACAGCTTTCCCACTCCCAAGCCTTGCAGGAGTTCCTGGAGGCTCAGGCCTGCAGCGTTTTCCATCACAGAGCACTGGGGACCCAAAGCCTCCCCTGCGGCTTCCGAGCACCCTGCAACCCACAGGCCCTTGGCACCCACTCTGTTGCCAGAGGCAAGTCCTAGGCAGGACTCTCGAGCTTGTAGAGCCAGAGGGTCTCCAGCTTGGAAGCCTGCTCAGGAGCTCAGTGGGAGCCAGGCTTCTGCTTCCACGCTGGTTGGCCAGCAGATGGAGGCATCGCTCCACCGAAAAACTCTCTGCTTTGCCTTCAGCCAGGGATCGCCCAGCTCAGCTCTCTCTGCCTCAAGCAGAAACTCGAGGGTGCATCCAGCCTGCAGGAAGAAGAGTGCCTTTGCCTGAGCACTGCTATGCTGGGGCAGCTCCCTGAAGGCTTCCTGGGGCCTCCTCTCCCCTCACACAGTCATGCCATTCAGCCCACCCGGGGAGCAAAGGTGCCCCTCGGCAGGGCTCAGGGGACGGCCTATGTGTGTTTCCATGGCTGGGAAAGGGCAGATCCAGAAGCTGGGTGTGCACTTGGGAATGGGGCCTGATGGGCATAGCCGGCCTTCCCTGCTTGGGAAGCAGGAGATCTGGGGCCTCCGAGCTGCATGCCAATCCCCCTCCCTGGATGCCCCTCTTGCTTCTTCTCTGCTGCCAAGCCTCTCTCACCACACGTGCGTCTCATCGAAAGGAGCAGGCTGCTTGCCATTCTTTGCAAGGACCTCACCCCACAGGCCTCGTTTCCTCGAACGGGAGTGCACATTGACCCAGAGCCTCCAGAGGAGCTGCTGTCTCTCCAGCCACAAAGGCCTGCAGCCGAATCCATGACAGCCTGCTGCATGGAGGGCTTCTATGGGAGAGTGCCATACATCCCAGGCGGGTGCTCCTTTGGCACACCGCTTTCCATGGGGAAACACTGTGTGTGCCAAGTGTCTCCTGTGTGCAGAAAATGTAGCCCCGGTGCCCGAGGTGCAGGGACTCCTCTTTGCACCCAGAGCAATGTGCTAGGCAGGCCTCCCATGCTGGGAGAGCCTCCACTTCCCCAACTGTGCAACTGCCTCAGGAACACATTTCTAGGGAGTGTGGGCCTGACAGGCAGGGCGGCCCGAGTGAGGAACGAGGATTGCAGGGGAAAGCCACTGCACTGAGCCTTGCCCCTGGAAGGCCTCGCTTCAAGGCTCTCAGCACCAGGCCCAGCCTGCAATGAGGCTGCAGCCTGGCCTCAAGTCCCAGGCTTGAACTGGGCACGGCTAGCTCGGAGCCCACCCCAGGCTCAGCCAGGCCTCCCTAAGGCCTGTGCTGGCCTAGGCCACTGCCAGCCAGCAGGACCTCGATGGAGCACAGTTCATTCGAGAAGGCCCCAGGGAGGAACCCGTGTGTCTCTTGCACTGCTCGGAAGCTGCAGGTTCGGAGGCTGTGTGTGCAGGTTGCCGTTGGGGCCTGAGGTCCAAACAGTCATAAGCCAACTTTCAAGCGGGACTCCTGCTGCCTCGTAGCTGCCTGCCACACACCCTGGCTGCCTGTGCTGTCTGCACTGCCGGCAGGCCTCTGGGGGCACAGGCCAGTCGAGGCCAAGAAACAAGGTGCTTGCTCTCCCCTTGCTAGGACCTCCTCCTTACAGCACTCTGGACCAGGGCACACATGCCCCTGGACCAGCAGCCTGCAAGGAAGCTGCTGCTTAGCCATCCACAAAGGCCTGCAGCCCTTGGCAGGGAGCCTTCTGCTAAGGACAGCTTTCCCACTCCCAAGCCTTGCAGGAGTTCCTGGAGGCTCAGGCCTGCAGCGTTTTCCATCACAGAGCACTGGGCACCCAAAGCCTCCCCTGCGGCTTCCGAGCACCCTGCAACCCACAGGCCCTTGGCACCCACTCTGTTGCCAGAGGCAAGTCCTAGGCAGGACTCTCGAGCTTGTAGAGCCAGAGGGTCTCCAGCTTGGAAGCCTGCTCAGGAGCTCAGTGGGAGCCAGGCTTCTGCTTCCACGCTGGTTGGCCA
Organism: Hippopotamus amphibius kiboko; assembly: GCF_030028045.1. Taxonomy (NCBI): domain Eukaryota; kingdom Metazoa; phylum Chordata; class Mammalia; order Artiodactyla; family Hippopotamidae; genus Hippopotamus; species Hippopotamus amphibius. The sequence goes on from NW_026648282.1 coordinate 451,036, forward strand.
GCAGATGGAGGCATCGCTCCACCGAAAAACTCTCTGCTTTGCCTTCAGCCAGGGATCGCCCAGCTCAGCTCTCTCTGCCTCAAGCAGAAACTCGAGGGTGCATCCAGCCTGCAGGAGGAAGAGTGCCTTTGCCTGAGCACTGCTATGCTGGGGCAGCTCCCTGAAGGCTTCCTGGGGCCTCCTCTCCCCTCACACAGTCATGCCATTCAGCCCACCCGGGGAGCAAAGGTGCCCCTCGGCAGGGCTCAGGGGACGGCCTATGTGTGTTTCCATGGCTGGGAAAGGGCAGATCCAGAAGCTGGGTGTGCACTTGGGAATGGGGCCTGATGGGCATAGCCGGCCTTCCCTGCTTGGGAAGCAGGAGATCTGGGGCCTCCGAGCTGCATGCCAATCCCCCTCCCTGGATGCCCCTCTTGCTTCTTCTCTGCTGCCAAGCCTCTCTCAGCACACGTGCGTCTCATCGAAAGGAGCAGGCTGCTTGCCATTCTTTGCAAGGACCTCATCCCACAGGCCTCGTTTCCTCGAACGGGAGTGCACATTGACCCAGAGCCTCCAGAGGAGCTGCTGTCTCTCCAGCCACAAAGGCCTGCAGCCGAATCCATGGCAGCCTGCTGCATGGAGGGCTTCTATGGGAGAGTGCCATACATCCCAGGCGGGTGCTCCTTTGGCACACCGCTTTCCATGGGGAAACACTGTGTGTGCCAAGTGTCTCCTGTGTGCAGAAAATGTAGCCCCGGTGCCCGAGGTGCAGGGACTCCTCTTTGCACCCAGAGCAATGTGCTAGGCAGGCCTCCCATGCTGGGAGAGCCTCCACTTCCCCAGCTGTGCAACTGCCTCAGGAACACATTTCTAGGGAGTGTGGGCCTGACAGGCAGGGCGGCCCGAGTGAGGAACGAGGATTGCAGGGGAAAGCCACTGCACTGAGCCTTGCCCCTGGAAGGCCTCGCTTCAAGGCTCTCAGCACCAGGCCCAGCCTGCAATGAGGCTGCAGCCTGGCCTCAAGTCCCAGGCTTGAACTGGGCACGGCTAGCTCGGAGCCCACCCCAGGCTCAGCCAGGCCTCCCTAAGGCCTGTGCTGGCCTAGGCCACTGCCAGCCAGCAGGACCTCGATGGAGCACAGTTCATTCGAGAAGGCCCCAGGGAGGTACCCGTGTGTCTCTTGCACTGCTCGGAAGCTGCAGGTTCAGAGGCTGTGTGTGCAGGTTGCCGTTGGGGCCTGAGGTCCAAACAGTCATAAGCCAACTTTCAAGCGGGACTCCTGCTGCCTCGTAGCTGCCTGCCACACACCCTGGCTGCCTGTGCTGTCGGCACTGCCGGCAGGCCTCTGGGGGCACAGGCCAGTCGAGGCCAAGAAACAAGGTGCTTGCTCTCCCCTTGCTAGGACCTCCTCCTTACAGCACTCTGGACCAGGGCACACATGCCCCTGGACCAGCAGCCTGCAAGGAAGCTGCTGCTTAGCCATCCACAAAGGCCTGCAGCCCTTGGCAGGGAGCCTTCTGCTAAGGACAGCTTTCCCACTCCCAAGCCTTGCAGGAGTTCCTGGAGGCTCAGGCCTGCAGCGTTTTCCATCACAGAGCACTGGGGACCCAAAGCCTCCCCTGCGGCTTCCGAGCACCCTGCAACCCACAGGCCCTTGGCACCCACTCTGTTGCCAGAGGCAAGTCCTAGGCAGGACTCTCGAGCTTGTAGAGCCAGAGGGTCTCCAGCTTGGAAGCCTGCTCAGGAGCTCAGTGGGAGCCAGGCTTCTGCTTCCACGCTGGTTGGCCAGCAGATGGAGGCATCGCTCCACCGAAAAACTCTCTGCTTTGCCTTCAGCCAGGGATCGCCCAGCTCAGCTCTCTCTGCCTCAAGCAGAAACTCGAGGGTGCATCCAGCCTGCAGGAAGAAGAGTGCCTTTGCCTGAGCACTGCTATGCTGGGGCAGCTCCCTGAAGGCTTCCTGGGGCCTCCTCTCCCCTCACACAGTCATGCCATTCAGCCCACCCGGGGAGCAAAGGTGCCCCTCGGCAGGGCTCAGGGGACGGCCTATGTGTGTTTCCATGGCTGGGAAAGGGCAGATCCAGAAGCTGGGTGTGCACTTGGGAATGGGGCCTGATGGGCATAGCCGGCCTTCCCTGCTTGGGAAGCAGGAGATCTGGGGCCTCCGAGCTGCATGCCAATCCCCCTCCCTGGATGCCCCTCTTGCTTCTTCTCTGCTGCCAAGCCTCTCTCACCACACGTGCGTCTCATCGAAAGGAGCAGGCTGCTTGCCATTCTTTGCAAGGACCTCACCCCACAGGCCTCGTTTCCTCGAACGGGAGTGCACATTGACCCAGAGCCTCCAGAGGAGCTGCTGTCTCTCCAGCCACAAAGGCCTGCAGCCGAATCCATGACAGCCTGCTGCATGGAGGGCTTCTATGGGAGAGTGCCATACATCCCAGGCGGGTGCTCCTTTGGCACACCGCTTTCCATGGGGAAACACTGTGTGTGCCAAGTGTCTCCTGTGTGCAGAAAATGTAGCCCCGGTGCCCGAGGTGCAGGGACTCCTCTTTGCACCCAGAGCAATGTGCTAGGCAGGCCTCCCATGCTGGGAGAGCCTCCACTTCCCCAACTGTGCAACTGCCTCAGGAACACATTTCTAGGGAGTGTGGGCCTGACAGGCAGGGCGGCCCGAGTGAGGAACGAGGATTGCAGGGGAAAGCCACTGCACTGAGCCTTGCCCCTGGAAGGCCTCGCTTCAAGGCTCTCAGCACCAGGCCCAGCCTGCAATGAGGCTGCAGCCTGGCCTCAAGTCCCAGGCTTGAACTGGGCACGGCTAGCTCGGAGCCCACCCCAGGCTCAGCCAGGCCTCCCTAAGGCCTGTGCTGGCCTAGGCCACTGCCAGCCAGCAGGACCTCGATGGAGCACAGTTCATTCGAGAAGGCCCCAGGGAGGAACCCGTGTGTCTCTTGCACTGCTCGGAAGCTGCAGGTTCGGAGGCTGTGTGTGCAGGTTGCCGTTGGGGCCTGAGGTCCAAACAGTCATAAGCCAACTTTCAAGCGGGACTCCTGCTGCCTCGTAGCTGCCTGCCACACACCCTGGCTGCCTGTGCTGTCTGCACTGCCGGCAGGCCTCTGGGGGCACAGGCCAGTCGAGGCCAAGAAACAAGGTGCTTGCTCTCCCCTTGCTAGGACCTCCTCCTTACAGCACTCTGGACCAGGGCACACATGCCCCTGGACCAGCAGCCTGCAAGGAAGCTGCTGCTTAGCCATCCACAAAGGCCTGCAGCCCTTGGCAGGGAGCCTTCTGCTAAGGACAGCTTTCCCACTCCCAAGCCTTGCAGGAGTTCCTGGAGGCTCAGGCCTGCAGCGTTTTCCATCACAGAGCACTGGGCACCCAAAGCCTCCCCTGCGGCTTCCGAGCACCCTGCAACCCACAGGCCCTTGGCACCCACTCTGTTGCCAGAGGCAAGTCCTAGGCAGGACTCTCGAGCTTGTAGAGCCAGAGGGTCTCCAGCTTGGAAGCCTGCTCAGGAGCTCAGTGGGAGCCAGGCTTCTGCTTCCACGCTGGTTGGCCAGCAGATGGAGGCATCGCTCCACCGAAAAACTCTCTGCTTTGCCTTCAGCCAGGGATCGCCCAGCTCAGCTCTCTCTGCCTCAAGCAGAAACTCGAGGGTGCATCCAGCCTGCAGGAAGAAGAGTGCCTTTGCCTGAGCACTGCTATGCTGGGGCAGCTCCCTGAAGGCTTCCTGGGGCCTCCTCTCCCCTCACACAGTCATGCCATTCAGCCCACCCGGGGAGCAAAGGTGCCCCTCGGCAGGGCTCAGGGGACGGCCTATGTGTGTTTCCATGGCTGGGAAAGGGCAGATCCAGAAGCTGGGTGTGCACTTGGGAATGGGGCCTGATGGGCATAGCCGGCCTTCCCTGCTTGGGAAGCAGGAGATCTGGGGCCTCCGAGCTGCATGCCAATCCCCCTCCCTGGATGCCCCTCTTGCTTCTTCTCTGCTGCCAAGCCTCTCTCACCACACGTGCGTCTCATCGAAAGGAGCAGGCTGCTTGCCATTCTTTGCAAGGACCTCACCCCACAGGCCTCGTTTCCTCGAACGGGAGTGCACATTGACCCAGAGCCTCCAGAGGAGCTGCTGTCTCTCCAGCCACAAAGGCCTGCAGCCGAATCCATGGCAGCCTGCTGCATGGAGGGCTTCTATGGGAGAGTGCCATACATCCCAGGCGGGTGCTCCTTTGGCACACCGCTTTCCATGGGGAAACACTGTGTGTGCCAAGTGTCTCCTGTGTGCAGAAAATGTAGCCCCGGTGCCCGAGGTGCAGGGACTCCTCTTTGCACCCAGAGCAATGTGCTAGGCAGGCCTCCCATGCTGGGAGAGCCTCCACTTCCCCAACTGTGCAACTGCCTCAGGAACACATTTCTAGGGAGTGTGGGCCTGACAGGCAGGGCGGCCCGAGTGAGGAACGAGGATTGCAGGGGAAAGCCACTGCACTGAGCCTTGCCCCTGGAAGGCCTCGCTTCAAGGCTCTCAGCACCAGGCCCAGCCTGCAATGAGGCTGCAGCCTGGCCTCAAGTCCCAGGCTTGAACTGGGCACGGCTAGCTCAGAGCCCACCCCAGGCTCAGCCAGGCCTCCCTAAGGCCTGTGCTGGCCTAGGCCACTGCCAGCCAGCAGGACCTCGATGGAGCACAGTTCATTCGAGAAGGCCCCAGGGAGGTAGCCGTGTGTCTCTTGCACTGCTCGGAAGCTGCAGGTTCGGAGGCTGTGTGTGCAGGTTGCCGTTGGGGCCTGAGGTCCAAACAGTCATAAGCCAACTTTCAAGCGGGACTCCTGCTGCCTCGTAGCTGCCTGCCACACACCCTGGCTGCCTGTGCTGTCGGCACTGCCGGCAGGCCTCTGGGGGCACAGGCCAGTCGAGGCCAAGAAACAAGGTGCTTGCTCTCCCCTTGCTAGGACCTCCTCCTTACAGCACTCTGGACCAGGGCACACATGCCCCTGGACCAGCAGCCTGCAAGGAAGCTGCTGCTTAGCCATCCACAAAGGCCTGCAGCCCTTGGCAGGGAGCCTTCTGCTAAGGACAGCTTTCCCACTCCCAAGCCTTGCAGGAGTTCCTGGAGGCTCAGGCCTGCAGCGTTTTCCATCACAGAGCACTGGGGACCCAAAGCCTCCCCTGCGGCTTCCGAGCACCCTGCAACCCACAGGCCCTTGGCACCCACTCTGTTGCCAGAGGCAAGTCCTAGGCAGGACTCTCGAGCTTGTAGAGCCAGAGGGTCTCCAGCTTGGAAGCCTGCTCAGGAGCTCAGTGGGAGCCAGGCTTCTGCTTCCACGCTGGTTGGCCAGCAGATGGAGGCATCGCTCCACTGAAAAACTCTCTGCTTTGCCTTCAGCCAGGGATCGCCCAGCTCAGCTCTCTCTGCCTCAAGCAGAAACTCGAGGGTGCATCCAGCCTGCAGGAGGAAGAGTGCCTTTGCCTGAGCACTGCTATGCTGGGGCAGCTCCCTGAAGGCTTCCTGGGGCCTCCTCTCCCCTCACACAGTCATGCCATTCAGCCCACCCGGGGAGCAAAGGTGCCCCTCAGCAGGGCTCAGGGGACGGCCTATGTGTGTTTCCATGGCTGGGAAAGGGCAGATCCAGAAGCTGGGTGTGCACTTGGGAATGGGGCCTGATGGGCATAGCCGGCCTTCCCTGCTTGGGAAGCAGGAGATCTGGGGCCTCCGAGCTGCATGCCAATCCCCCTCCCTGGATGCCCCTCTTGCTTCTTCTCTGCTGCCAAGCCTCTCTCACCACACGTGCGTCTCATCGAAAGGAGCAGGCTGCTTGCCATTCTTTGCAAGGACCTCACCCCACAGGCCTCGTTTCCTCGAACGGGAGTGCACATTGACCCAGAGCCTCCAGAGGAGCTGCTGTCTCTCCAGCCACAAAGGCCTGCAGCCGAATCCATGGCAGCCTGCTGCATGGAGGGCTTCTATGGGAGAGTGCCATACATCCCAGGCGGGTGCTCCTTTGGCACACCGCTTTCCATGGGGAAACACTGTGTGTGCCAAGTGTCTCCTGTGTGCAGAAAATGTAGCCCCGGTGCCCGAGGTGCAGGGACTCCTCTTTGCACCCAGAGCAATGTGCTAGGCAGGCCTCCCATGCTGGGAGAGCCTCCACTTCCCCAACTGTGCAACTGCCTCAGGAACACATTTCTAGGGAGTGTGGGCCTGACAGGCAGGGCGGCCCGAGTGAGGAACGAGGATTGCAGGGGAAAGCCACTGCACTGAGCCTTGCCCCTGGAAGGCCTCGCTTCAAGGCTCTCAGCACCAGGCCCAGCCTGCAATGAGGCTGCAGCCTGGCCTCAAGTCCCAGGCTTGAACTGGGCACGGCTAGCTCGGAGCCCACCCCAGGCTCAGCCAGGCCTCCCTAAGGCCTGTGCTGGCCTAGGCCACTGCCAGCCAGCAGGACCTCGATGGAGCACAGTTCATTCGAGAAGGCCCCAGGGAGGTAGCCGTGTGTCTCTTGCACTGCTCGGAAGCTGCAGGTTCGGAGGCTGTGTGTGCAGGTTGCCGTTGGGGCCTGAGGTCCAAACAGTCATAAGCCAACTTTCAAGCGGGACTCCTGCTGCCTCGTAGCTGCCTGCCACACACCCTGGCTGCCTGTGCTGTCGGCACTGCCGGCAGGCCTCTGGGGGCACAGGCCAGTCGAGGCCAAGAAACAAGGTGCTTGCTCTCCCCTTGCTAGGACCTCCTCCTTACAGCACTCTGGACCAGGGCACACATGCCCCTGGACCAGCAGCCTGCAAGGAAGCTGCTGCTTAGCCATCCACAAAGGCCTGCAGCCCTTGGCAGGGAGCCTTCTGCTAAGGACAGCTTTCCCACTCCCAAGCCTTGCAGGAGTTCCTGGAGGCTCAGGCCTGCAGCGTTTTCCATCACAGAGCACTGGGGACCCAAAGCCTCCCCTGCGGCTTCCGAGCACCCTGCAACCCACAGGCCCTTGGCACCCACTCTGTTGCCAGAGGCAAGTCCTAGGCAGGACTCTCGAGCTTGTAGAGCCAGAGGGTCTCCAGCTTGGAAGCCTGCTCAGGAGCTCAGTGGGAGCCAGGCTTCTGCTTCCACGCTGGTTGGCCAGCAGATGGAGGCATCGCTCCACCGAAAAACTCTCTGCTTTGCCTTCAGCCAGGGATCGCCCAGCTCAGCTCTCTCTGCCTCAAGCAGAAACTCGAGGGTGCATCCAGCCTGCAGGAGGAAGAGTGCCTTTGCCTGAGCACTGCTATGCTGGGGCAGCTCCCTGAAGGCTTCCTGGGGCCTCCTCTCCCCTCACACAGTCATGCCATTCAGCCCACCCGGGGAGCAAAGGTGCCCCTCGGCAGGGCTCAGGGGACGGCCTATGTGTGTTTCCATGGCTGGGAAAGGGCAGATCCAGAAGCTGGGTGTGCACTTGGGAATGGGGCCTGATGGGCATAGCCGGCCTTCCCTGCTTGGGAAGCAGGAGATCTGGGGCCTCCGAGCTGCATGCCAATCCCCCTCCCTGGATGCCCCTCTTGCTTCTTCTCTGCTGCCAAGCCTCTCTCACCACACGTGCGTCTCATCGAAAGGAGCAGGCTGCTTGCCATTCTTTGCAAGGACCTCACCCCACAGGCCTCGTTTCCTCGAACGGGAGTGCACATTGACCCAGAGCCTCCAGAGGAGCTGCTGTCTCTCCAGCCACAAAGGCCTGCAGCCGAATCCATGGCAGCCTGCTGCATGGAGGGCTTCTATGGGAGAGTGCCATACATCCCAGGCGGGTGCTCCTTTGGCACACCGCTTTCCATGGGGAAACACTGTGTGTGCCAAGTGTCTCCTGTGTGCAGAAAATGTAGCCCCGGTGCCCGAGGTGCAGGGACTCCTCTTTGCACCCAGAGCAATGTGCTAGGCAGGCCTCCCATGCTGGGAGAGCCTCCACTTCCCCAACTGTGCAACTGCCTCAGGAACACATTTCTAGGGAGTGTGGGCCTGACAGGCAGGGCGGCCCGAGTGAGGAACGAGGATTGCAGGGGAAAGCCACTGCACTGAGCCTTGCCCCTGGAAGGCCTCGCTTCAAGGCTCTCAGCACCAGGCCCAGCCTGCAATGAGGCTGCAGCCTGGCCTCAAGTCCCAGGCTTGAACTGGGCACGGCTAGCTCGGAGCCCACCCCAGGCTCAGCCAGGCCTCCCTAAGGCCTGTGCTGGCCTAGGCCACTGCCAGCCAGCAGGACCTCGATGGAGCACAGTTCATTCGGGAAGGCCCCAGGGAGGTAGCCGTGTGTCTCTTGCACTGCTCGGAAGCTGCAGGTTCGGAGGCTGTGTGTGCAGGTTGCCGTTGGGGCCTGAGGTCCAAACAGTCATAAGCCAACTTTCAAGCGGGACTCCTGCTGCCTCGTAGCTGCCTGCCACACACCCTGGCTGCCTGTGCTGTCGGCACTGCCGGCAGGCCTCTGGGGGCACAGGCCAGTCGAGGCCAAGAAACAAGGTGCTTGCTCTCCCCTTGCTAGGACCTCCTCCTTACAGCACTCTGGACCAGGGCACACATGCCCCTGGACCAGCAGCCTGCAAGGAAGCTGCTGCTTAGCCATCCACAAAGGCCTGCAGCCCTTGGCAGGGAGCCTTCTGCTAAGGACAGCTTTCCCACTCCCAAGCCTTGCAGGAGTTCCTGGAGGCTCAGGCCTGCAGCGTTTTCCATCACAGAGCACTGGGGACCCAAAGCCTCCCCTGCGGCTTCCGAGCACCCTGCAACCCACAGGCCCTTGGCACCCACTCTGTTGCCAGAGGCAAGTCCTAGGCAGGACTCTCGAGCTTGTAGAGCCAGAGGGTCTCCAGCTTGGAAGCCTGCTCAGGAGCTCAGTGGGAGCCAGGCTTCTGCTTCCACGCTGGTTGGCCAGCAGATGGAGGCATCGCTCCACCGAAAAACTCTCTGCTTTGCCTTCAGCCAGGGATCGCCCAGCTCAGCTCTCTCTGCCTCAAGCAGAAACTCGAGGGTGCATCCAGCCTGCAGGAGGAAGAGTGCCTTTGCCTGAGCACTGCTATGCTGGGGCAGCTCCCTGAAGGCTTCCTGGGGCCTCCTCTCCCCTCACACAGTCATGCCATTCAGCCCACCCGGGGAGCAAAGGTGCCCCTCGGCAGGGCTCAGGGGACGGCCTATGTGTGTTTCCATGGCTGGGAAAGGGCAGATCCAGAAGCTGGGTGTGCACTTGGGAATGGGGCCTGATGGGCATAGCCGGCCTTCCCTGCTTGGGAAGCAGGAGATCTGGGGCCTCCGAGCTGCATGCCAATCCCCCTCCCTGGATGCCCCTCTTGCTTCTTCTCTGCTGCCAAGCCTCTCTCACCACACGTGCGTCTCATCGAAAGGAGCAGGCTGCTTGCCATTCTTTGCAAGGACCTCACCCCACAGGCCTCGTTTCCTCGAACGGGAGTGCACATTGACCCAGAGCCTCCAGAGGAGCTGCTGTCTCTCCAGCCACAAAGGCCTGCAGCCGAATCCATGGCAGCCTGCTGCATGGAGGGCTTCTATGGGAGAGTGCCATACATCCCAGGCGGGTGCTCCTTTGGCACACCGCTTTCCATGGGGAAACACTGTGTGTGCCAAGTGTCTCCTGTGTGCAGAAAATGTAGCCCCGGTGCCCGAGGTGCAGGGACTCCTCTTTGCACCCAGAGCAATGTGCTAGGCAGGCCTCCCATGCTGGGAGAGCCTCCACTTCCCCAACTGTGCAACTGCCTCAGGAACACATTTCTAGGGAGTGTGGGCCTGACAGGCAGGGCGGCCCGAGTGAGGAACGAGGATTGCAGGGGAAAGCCACTGCACTGAGCCTTGCCCCTGGAAGGCCTCGCTTCAAGGCTCTCAGCACCAGGCCCAGCCTGCAATGAGGCTGCAGCCTGGCCTCAAGTCCCAGGCTTGAACTGGGCACGGCTAGCTCGGAGCCCACCCCAGGCTCAGCCAGGCCTCCCTAAGGCCTGTGCTGGCCTAGGCCACTGCCAGCCAGCAGGACCTCGATGGAGCACAGTTCATTCGAGAAGGCCCCAGGGAGGTAGCCGTGTGTCTCTTGCACTGCTCGGAAGCTGCAGGTTCGGAGGCTGTGTGTGCAGGTTGCCGTTGGGGCCTGAGGTCCAAACAGTCATAAGCCAACTTTCAAGCGGGACTCCTGCTGCCTCGTAGCTGCCTGCCACACACCCTGGCTGCCTGTGCTGTCGGCACTGCCGGCAGGCCTCTGGGGGCACAGGCCAGTCGAGGCCAAGAAACAAGGTGCTTGCTCTCCCCTTGCTAGGACCTCCTCCTTACAGCACTCTGGACCAGGGCACACATGCCCCTGGACCAGCAGCCTGCAAGGAAGCTGCTGCTTAGCCATCCACAAAGGCCTGCAGCCCTTGGCAGGGAGCCTTCTGCTAAGGACAGCTTTCCCACTCCCAAGCCTTGCAGGAGTTCCTGGAGGCTCAGGCCTGCAGCGTTTTCCATCACAGAGCACTGGGGACCCAAAGCCTCCCCTGCGGCTTCCGAGCACCCTGCAACCCACAGGCCCTTGGCACCCACTCTGTTGCCAGAGGCAAGTCCTAGGCAGGACTCTCGAGCTTGTAGAGCCAGAGGGTCTCCAGCTTGGAAGCCTGCTCAGGAGCTCAGTGGGAGCCAGGCTTCTGCTTCCACGCTGGTTGGCCAGCAGATGGAGGCATCGCTCCACCGAAAAACTCTCTGCTTTGCCTTCAGCCAGGGATCGCCCAGCTCAGCTCTCTCTGCCTCAAGCAGAAACTCGAGGGTGCATCCAGCCTGCAGGAGGAAGAGTGCCTTTGCCTGAGCACTGCTATGCTGGGGCAGCTCCCTGAAGGCTTCCTGGGGCCTCCTCTCCCCTCACACAGTCATGCCATTCAGCCCACCCGGGGAGCAAAGGTGCCCCTCGGCAGGGCTCAGGGGACGGCCTATGTGTGTTTCCATGGCTGGGAAAGGGCAGATCCAGAAGCTGGGTGTGCACTTGGGAATGGGGCCTGATGGGCATAGCCGGCCTTCCCTGCTTGGGAAGCAGGAGATCTGGGGCCTCCGAGCTGCATGCCAATCCCCCTCCCTGGATGCCCCTCTTGCTTCTTCTCTGCTGCCAAGCCTCTCTCACCACACGTGCGTCTCATCGAAAGGAGCAGGCTGCTTGCCATTCTTTGCAAGGACCTCACCCCACAGGCCTCGTTTCCTCGAACGGGAGTGCACATTGACCCAGAGCCTCCAGAGGAGCTGCTGTCTCTCCAGCCACAAAGGCCTGCAGCCGAATCCATGGCAGCCTGCTGCATGGAGGGCTTCTATGGGAGAGTGCCATACATCCCAGGCGGGTGCTCCTTTGGCACACCGCTTTCCATGGGGAAACACTGTGTGTGCCAAGTGTCTCCTGTGTGCAGAAAATGTAGCCCCGGTGCCCGAGGTGCAGGGACTCCTCTTTGCACCCAGAGCAATGTGCTAGGCAGGCCTCCCATGCTGGGAGAGCCTCCACTTCCCCAACTGTGCAACTGCCTCAGGAACACATTTCTAGGGAGTGTGGGCCTGACAGGCAGGGCGGCCCGAGTGAGGAACGAGGATTGCAGGGGAAAGCCACTGCACTGAGCCTTGCCCCTGGAAGGCCTCGCTTCAAGGCTCTCAGCACCAGGCCCAGCCTGCAATGAGGCTGCAGCCTGGCCTCAAGTCCCAGGCTTGAACTGGGCATGGCTAGCTCGGAGCCCACCCCAGGCTCAGCCAGGCCTCCCTAAGGCCTGTGCTGGCCTAGGCCACTGCCAGCCAGCAGGACCTCGATGGAGCACAGTTCATTCGAGAAGGCCCCAGGGAGGAACCCGTGTGTCTCTTGCACTGCTCGGAAGCTGCAGGTTCAGAGGCTGTGTGTGCAGGTTGCCGTTGGGGCCTGAGGTCCAAACAGTCATAAGCCAACTTTCAAGCGGGACTCCTGCTGCCTCGTAGCTGCCTGCCACACACCCTGGCTGCCTGTGCTGTCTGCACTGCCGGCAGGCCTCTGGGGGCACAGGCCAGTCGAGGCCAAGAAACAAGGTGCTTGCTCTCCCCTTGCTAGGACCTCCTCCTTACAGCACTCTGGACCAGGGCACACATGCCCCTGGACCAGCAGCCTGCAAGGAAGCTGCTGCTTAGCCATCCACAAAGGCCTGCAGCCCTTGGCAGGGAGCCTTCTGCTAAGGACAGCTTTCCCACTCCCAAGCCTTGCAGGAGTTCCTGGAGGCTCAGGCCTGCAGCGTTTTCCATCACAGAGCACTGGGGACCCAAAGCCTCCCCTGCGGCTTCCGAGCACCCTGCAACCCACAGGCCCTTGGCACCCACTCTGTTGCCAGAGGCAAGTCCTAGGCAGGACTCTCGAGCTTGTAGAGCCAGAGGGTCTCCAGCTTGGAAGCCTGCTCAGGAGCTCAGTGGGAGCCAGGCTTCTGCTTCCACGCTGGTTGGCCAGCAGATGGAGGCATCGCTCCACCGAAAAACTCTCTGCTTTGCCTTCAGCCAGGGATCGCCCAGCTCAGCTCTCTCTGCCTCAAGCAGAAACTCGAGGGTGCATCCAGCCTGCAGGAGGAAGAGTGCCTTTGCCTGAGCACTGCTATGCTGGGGCAGCTCCCTGAAGGCTTCCTGGGGCCTCCTCTCCCCTCACACAGTCATGCCATTCAGCCCACCCGGGGAGCAAAGGTGCCCCTCGGCAGGGCTCAGGGGACGGCCTATGTGTGTTTCCATGGCTGGGAAAGGGCAGATCCAGAAGCTGGGTGTGCACTTGGGAATGGGGCCTGATGGGCATAGCCGGCCTTCCCTGCTTGGGAAGCAGGAGATCTGGGGCCTCCGAGCTGCATGCCAATCCCCCTCCCTGGATGCCCCTCTTGCTTCTTCTCTGCTGCCAAGCCTCTCTCACCACACGTGCGTCTCATCGAAAGGAGCAGGCTGCTTGCCATTCTTTGCAAGGACCTCACCCCACAGGCCTCGTTTCCTCGAACGGGAGTGCACATTGACCCAGAGCCTCCAGAGGAGCTGCTGTCTCTGCAGCCACAAAGGCCTGCAGCCGAATCCATGACAGCCTGCTGCATGGAGGGCTTCTATGGGAGAGTGCCATACATCCCAGGCGGGTGCTCCTTTGGCACACCGCTTTCCATGGGGAAACACTGTGTGTGCCAAGTGTCTCCTGTGTGCAGAAAATGTAGCCCCGGTGCCCGAGGTGCAGGGACTCCTCTTTGCACCCAGAGCAATGTGCTAGGCAGGCCTCCCATGCTGGGAGAGCCTCCACTTCCCCAACTGTGCAACTGCCTCAGGAACACATTTCTAGGGAGTGTGGGCCTGACAGGCAGGGCGGCCCGAGTGAGGAACGAGGATTGCAGGGGAAAGCCACTGCACTGAGCCTTGCCCCTGGAAGGCCTCGCTTCAAGGCTCTCAGCACCAGGCCCAGCCTGCAATGAGGCTGCAGCCTGGCCTCAAGTCCCAGGCTTGAACTGGGCACGGCTAGCTCGGAGCCCACCCCAGGCTCAGCCAGGCCTCCCTAAGGCCTGTGCTGGCCTAGGCCACTGCCAGCCAGCAGGACCTCGATGGAGCACAGTTCATTCGAGAAGGCCCCAGGGAGGTACCCGTGTGTCTCTTGCACTGCTCGGAAGCTGCAGGTTCAGAGGCTGTGTGTGCAGGTTGCCGTTGGGGCCTGAGGTCCAAACAGTCATAAGCCAACTTTCAAGCGGGACTCCTGCTGCCTCGTAGCTGCCTGCCACACACCCTGGCTGCCTGTGCTGTCTGCACTGCCGGCAGGCCTCTGGGGGCACAGGCCAGTCGAGGCCAAGAAACAAGGTGCTTGCTCTCCCCTTGCTAGGACCTCCTCCTTACAGCACTCTGGACCAGGGCACACATGCCCCTGGACCAGCAGCCTGCAAGGAAGCTGCTGCTTAGCCATCCACAAAGGCCTGCAGCCCTTGGCAGGGAGCCTTCTGCTAAGGACAGCTTTCCCACTCCCAAGCCTTGCAGGAGTTCCTGGAGGCTCAGGCCTGCAGCGTTTTCCATCACAGAGCACTGGGCACCCAAAGCCTCCCCTGCGGCTTCCGAGCACCCTGCAACCCACAGGCCCTTGGCACCCACTCTGTTGCCAGAGGCAAGTCCTAGGCAGGACTCTCGAGCTTGTAGAGCCAGAGGGTCTCCAGCTTGGAAGCCTGCTCAGGAGCTCAGTGGGAGCCAGGCTTCTGCTTCCACGCTGGTTGGCCAGCAGATGGAGGCAATGCTCCACCGAAAAACTCTCTGCTTTGCCTTCAGCCAGGGATCGCCCAGCTCAGCTCTCTCTGCCTCAAGCAGAAACTCGAGGGTGCATCCAGCCTGCAGGAAGAAGAGTGCCTTTGCCTGAGCACTGCTATGCTGGGGCAGCTCCCTGAAGGCTTCCTGGGGCCTCCTCTCCCCTCACACAGTCATGCCATTCAGCCCACCCGGGGAGCAAAGGTGCCCCTCAGCAGGGCTCAGGGGACGGCCTATGTGTGTTTCCATGGCTGGGAAAGGGCAGATCCAGAAGCTGGGTGTGCACTTGGGAATGGGGCCTGATGGGCATAGCCGGCCTTCCCTGCTTGGGAAGCAGGAGATCTGGGGCCTCCGAGCTGCATGCCAATCCCCCTCCCTGGATGCCCCTCTTGCTTCTTCTCTGCTGCCAAGCCTCTCTCACCACACGTGCGTCTCATCGAAAGGAGCAGGCTGCTTGCCATTCTTTGCAAGGACCTCATCCCACAGGCCTCGTTTCCTCGAACGGGAGTGCACATTGACCCAGAGCCTCCAGAGGAGCTGCTGTCTCTCCAGCCACAAAGGCCTGCAGCCGAATCCATGACAGCCTGCTGCATGGAGGGCTTCTATGGGAGAGTGCCATACATCCCAGGCGGGTGCTCCTTTGGCACACCGCTTTCCATGGGGAAACACTGTGTGTGCCAAGTGTCTCCTGTGTGCAGAAAATGTAGCCCCGGTGCCCGAGGTGCAGGGACTCCTCTTTGCACCCAGAGCAATGTGCTAGGCAGGCCTCCCATGCTGGGAGAGCCTCCACTTCCCCAACTGTGCAACTGCCTCAGGAACACATTTCTAGGGAGTGTGGGCCTGACAGGCAGGGCGGCCCGAGTGAGGAACGAGGATTGCAGGGGAAAGCCACTGCACTGAGCCTTGCCCCTGGAAGGCCTCGCTTCAAGGCTCTCAGCACCAGGCCCAGCCTGCAATGAGGCTGCAGCCTGGCCTCAAGTCCCAGGCTTGAACTGGGCACGGCTAGCTCGGAGCCCACCCCAGGCTCAGCCAGGCCTCCCTAAGGCCTGTGCTGGCCTAGGCCACTGCCAGCCAGCAGGACCTCGATGGAGCACAGTTCATTCGAGAAGGCCCCAGGGAGGAACCCGTGTGTCTCTTGCACTGCTCGGAAGCTGCAGGTTCAGAGGCTGTGTGTGCAGGTTGCCGTTGGGGCCTGAGGTCCAAACAGTCATAAGCCAACTTTCAAGCGGGACTCCTGCTGCCTCGTAGCTGCCTGCCACACACCCTGGCTGCCTGTGCTGTCTGCACTGCCGGCAGGCCTCTGGGGGCACAGGCCAGTCGAGGCCAAGAAACAAGGTGCTTGCTCTCCCCTTGCTAGGACCTCCTCCTTACAGCACTCTGGACCAGGGCACACATGCCCCTGGACCAGCAGCCTGCAAGGAAGCTGCTGCTTAGCCATCCACAAAGGCCTGCAGCCCTTGGCAGGGAGCCTTCTGCTAAGGACAGCTTTCCCACTCCCAAGCCTTGCAGGAGTTCCTGGAGGCTCAGGCCTGCAGCGTTTTCCATCACAGAGCACTGGGGACCCAAAGCCTCCCCTGCGGCTTCCGAGCACCCTGCAACCCACAGGCCCTTGGCACCCACTCTGTTGCCAGAGGCAAGTCCTAGGCAGGACTCTCGAGCTTGTAGAGCCAGAGGGTCTCCAGCTTGGAAGCCTGCTCAGGAGCTCAGTGGGAGCCAGGCTTCTGCTTCCACGCTGGTTGGCCAGCAGATGGAGGCATCGCTCCACCGAAAAACTCTCTGCTTTGCCTTCAGCCAGGGATCGCCCAGCTCAGCTCTCTCTGCCTCAAGCAGAAACTCGAGGGTGCATCCAGCCTGCAGGAGGAAGAGTGCCTTTGCCTGAGCACTGCTATGCTGGGGCAGCTCCCTGAAGGCTTCCTGGGGCCTCCTCTCCCCTCACACAGTCATGCCATTCAGCCCACCCGGGGAGCAAAGGTGCCCCTCGGCAGGGCTCAGGGGACGGCCTATGTGTGTTTCCATGGCTGGGAAAGGGCAGATCCAGAAGCTGGGTGTGCACTTGGGAATGGGGCCTGATGGGCATAGCCGGCCTTCCCTGCTTGGGAAGCAGGAGATCTGGGGCCTCCGAGCTGCATGCCAATCCCCCTCCCTGGATGCCCCTCTTGCTTCTTCTCTGCTGCCAAGCCTCTCTCACCACACGTGCGTCTCATCGAAAGGAGCAGGCTGCTTGCCATTCTTTGCAAGGACCTCACCCCACAGGCCTCGTTTCCTCGAACGGGAGTGCACATTGACCCAGAGCCTCCAGAGGAGCTGCTGTCTCTGCAGCCACAAAGGCCTGCAGCCGAATCCATGACAGCCTGCTGCATGGAGGGCTTCTATGGGAGAGTGCCATACATCCCAGGCGGGTGCTCCTTTGGCACACCGCTTTCCATGGGGAAACACTGTGTGTGCCAAGTGTCTCCTGTGTGCAGAAAATGTAGCCCCGGTGCCCGAGGTGCAGGGACTCCTCTTTGCACCCAGAGCAATGTGCTAGGCAGGCCTCCCATGCTGGGAGAGCCTCCACTTCCCCAACTGTGCAACTGCCTCAGGAACACATTTCTAGGGAGTGTGGGCCTGACAGGCAGGGCGGCCCGAGTGAGGAACGAGGATTGCAGGGGAAAGCCACTGCACTGAGCCTTGCCCCTGGAAGGCCTCGCTTCAAGGCTCTCAGCACCAGGCCCAGCCTGCAATGAGGCTGCAGCCTGGCCTCAAGTCCCAGGCTTGAACTGGGCACGGCTAGCTCGGAGCCCACCCCAGGCTCAGCCAGGCCTCCCTAAGGCCTGTGCTGGCCTAGGCCACTGCCAGCCAGCAGGACCTCGATGGAGCACAGTTCATTCGAGAAGGCCCCAGGGAGGTACCCGTGTGTCTCTTGCACTGCTCGGAAGCTGCAGGTTCAGAGGCTGTGTGTGCAGGTTGCCGTTGGGGCCTGAGGTCCAAACAGTCATAAGCCAACTTTCAAGCGGGACTCCTGCTGCCTCGTAGCTGCCTGCCACACACCCTGGCTGCCTGTGCTGTCTGCACTGCCGGCAGGCCTCTGGGGGCACAGGCCAGTCGAGGCCAAGAAACAAGGTGCTTGCTCTCCCCTTGCTAGGACCTCCTCCTTACAGCACTCTGGACCAGGGCACACATGCCCCTGGACCAGCAGCCTGCAAGGAAGCTGCTGCTTAGCCATCCACAAAGGCCTGCAGCCCTTGGCAGGGAGCCTTCTGCTAAGGACAGCTTTCCCACTCCCAAGCCTTGCAGGAGTTCCTGGAGGCTCAGGCCTGCAGCGTTTTCCATCACAGAGCACTGGGGACCCAAAGCCTCCCCTGCGGCTTCCGAGCACCCTGCAACCCACAGGCCCTTGGCACCCACTCTGTTGCCAGAGGCAAGTCCTAGGCAGGACTCTCGAGCTTGTAGAGCCAGAGGGTCTCCAGCTTGGAAGCCTGCTCAGGAGCTCAGTGGGAGCCAGGCTTCTGCTTCCACGCTGGTTGGCCAGCAGATGGAGGCATCGCTCCACCGAAAAACTCTCTGCTTTGCCTTCAGCCAGGGATCGCCCAGCTCAGCTCTCTCTGCCTCAAGCAGAAACTCGAGGGTGCATCCAGCCTGCAGGAAGAAGAGTGCCTTTGCCTGAGCACTGCTATGCTGGGGCAGCTCCCTGAAGGCTTCCTGGGGCCTCCTCTCCCCTCACACAGTCATGCCATTCAGCCCACCCGGGGAGCAAAGGTGCCCCTCAGCAGGGCTCAGGGGACGGCCTATGTGTGTTTCCATGGCTGGGAAAGGGCAGATCCAGAAGCTGGGTGTGCACTTGGGAATGGGGCCTGATGGGCATAGCCGGCCTTCCCTGCTTGGGAAGCAGGAGATCTGGGGCCTCCGAGCTGCATGCCAATCCCCCTCCCTGGATGCCCCTCTTGCTTCTTCTCTGCTGCCAAGCCTCTCTCACCACACGTGCGTCTCATCGAAAGGAGCAGGCTGCTTGCCATTCTTTGCAAGGACCTCACCCCACAGGCCTCGTTTCCTCGAACGGGAGTGCACATTGACCCAGAGCCTCCAGAGGAGCTGCTGTCTCTGCAGCCACAAAGGCCTGCAGCCGAATCCATGACAGCCTGCTGCATGGAGGGCTTCTATGGGAGAGTGCCATACATCCCAGGCGGGTGCTCCTTTGGCACACCGCTTTCCATGGGGAAACACTGTGTGTGCCAAGTGTCTCCTGTGTGCAGAAAATGTAGCCCCGGTGCCCGAGGTGCAGGGACTCCTCTTTGCACCCAGAGCAATGTGCTAGGCAGGCCTCCCATGCTGGGAGAGCCTCCACTTCCCCAACTGTGCAACTGCCTCAGGAACACATTTCTAGGGAGTGTGGGCCTGACAGGCAGGGCGGCCCGAGTGAGGAACGAGGATTGCAGGGGAAAGCCACTGCACTGAGCCTTGCCCCTGGAAGGCCTCGCTTCAAGGCTCTCAGCACCAGGCCCAGCCTGCAATGAGGCTGCAGCCTGGCCTCAAGTCCCAGGCTTGAACTGGGCACGGCTAGCTCGGAGCCCACCCCAGGCTCAGCCAGGCCTCCCTAAGGCCTGTGCTGGCCTAGGCCACTGCCAGCCAGCAGGACCTCGATGGAGCACAGTTCATTCGAGAAGGCCCCAGGGAGGTACCCGTGTGTCTCTTGCACTGCTCGGAAGCTGCAGGTTCAGAGGCTGTGTGTGCAGGTTGCCGTTGGGGCCTGAGGTCCAAACAGTCATAAGCCAACTTTCAAGCGGGACTCCTGCTGCCTCGTAGCTGCCTGCCACACACCCTGGCTGCCTGTGCTGTCTGCACTGCCGGCAGGCCTCTGGGGGCACAGGCCAGTCGAGGCCAAGAAACAAGGTGCTTGCTCTCCCCTTGCTAGGACCTCCTCCTTACAGCACTCTGGACCAGGGCACACATGCCCCTGGACCAGCAGCCTGCAAGGAAGCTGCTGCTTAGCCATCCACAAAGGCCTGCAGCCCTTGGCAGGGAGCCTTCTGCTAAGGACAGCTTTCCCACTCCCAAGCCTTGCAGGAGTTCCTGGAGGCTCAGGCCTGCAGCGTTTTCCATCACAGAGCACTGGGGACCCAAAGCCTCCCCTGCGGCTTCCGAGCACCCTGCAACCCACAGGCCCTTGGCACCCACTCTGTTGCCAGAGGCAAGTCCTAGGCAGGACTCTCGAGCTTGTAGAGCCAGAGGGTCTCCAGCTTGGAAGCCTGCTCAGGAGCTCAGTGGGAGCCAGGCTTCTGCTTCCACGCTGGTTGGCCAGCAGATGGAGGCATCGCTCCACCGAAAAACTCTCTGCTTTGCCTTCAGCCAGGGATCGCCCAGCTCAGCTCTCTCTGCCTCAAGCAGAAACTCGAGGGTGCATCCAGCCTGCAGGAAGAAGAGTGCCTTTGCCTGAGCACTGCTATGCTGGGGCAGCTCCCTGAAGGCTTCCTGGGGCCTCCTCTCCCCTCACACAGTCATGCCATTCAGCCCACCCGGGGAGCAAAGGTGCCCCTCAGCAGGGCTCAGGGGACGGCCTATGTGTGTTTCCATGGCTGGGAAAGGGCAGATCCAGAAGCTGGGTGTGCACTTGGGAATGGGGCCTGATGGGCATAGCCGGCCTTCCCTGCTTGGGAAGCAGGAGATCTGGGGCCTCCGAGCTGCATGCCAATCCCCCTCCCTGGATGCCCCTCTTGCTTCTTCTCTGCTGCCAAGCCTCTCTCACCACACGTGCGTCTCATCGAAAGGAGCAGGCTGCTTGCCATTCTTTGCAAGGACCTCATCCCACAGGCCTCGTTTCCTCGAACGGGAGTGCACATTGACCCAGAGCCTCCAGAGGAGCTGCTGTCTCTCCAGCCACAAAGGCCTGCAGCCGAATCCATGACAGCCTGCTGCATGGAGGGCTTCTATGGGAGAGTGCCATACATCCCAGGCGGGTGCTCCTTTGGCACACCGCTTTCCATGGGGAAACACTGTGTGTGCCAAGTGTCTCCTGTGTGCAGAAAATGTAGCCCCGGTGCCCGAGGTGCAGGGACTCCTCTTTGCACCCAGAGCAATGTGCTAGGCAGGCCTCCCATGCTGGGAGAGCCTCCACTTCCCCAACTGTGCAACTGCCTCAGGAACACATTTCTAGGGAGTGTGGGCCTGACAGGCAGGGCGGCCCGAGTGAGGAACGAGGATTGCAGGGGAAAGCCACTGCACTGAGCCTTGCCCCTGGAAGGCCTCGCTTCAAGGCTCTCAGCACCAGGCCCAGCCTGCAATGAGGCTGCAGCCTGGCCTCAAGTCCCAGGCTTGAACTGGGCACGGCTAGCTCGGAGCCCACCCCAGGCTCAGCCAGGCCTCCCTAAGGCCTGTGCTGGCCTAGGCCACTGCCAGCCAGCAGGACCTCGATGGAGCACAGTTCATTCGAGAAGGCCCCAGGGAGGTACCCGTGTGTCTCTTGCACTGCTCGGAAGCTGCAGGTTCAGAGGCTGTGTGTGCAGGTTGCCGTTGGGGCCTGAGGTCCAAACAGTCATAAGCCAACTTTCAAGCGGGACTCCTGCTGCCTCGTAGCTGCCTGCCACACACCCTGGCTGCCTGTGCTGTCTGCACTGCCGGCAGGCCTCTGGGGGCACAGGCCAGTCGAGGCCAAGAAACAAGGTGCTTGCTCTCCCCTTGCTAGGACCTCCTCCTTACAGCACTCTGGACCAGGGCACACATGCCCCTGGACCAGCAGCCTGCAAGGAAGCTGCTGCTTAGCCATCCACAAAGGCCTGCAGCCCTTGGCAGGGAGCCTTCTGCTAAGGACAGCTTTCCCACTCCCAAGCCTTGCAGGAGTTCCTGGAGGCTCAGGCCTGCAGCGTTTTCCATCACAGAGCACTGGGCACCCAAAGCCTCCCCTGCGGCTTCCGAGCACCCTGCAACCCACAGGCCCTTGGCACCCACTCTGTTGCCAGAGGCAAGTCCTAGGCAGGACTCTCGAGCTTGTAGAGCCAGAGGGTCTCCAGCTTGGAAGCCTGCTCAGGAGCTCAGTGGGAGCCAGGCTTCTGCTTCCACGCTGGTTGGCCAGCAGATGGAGGCAATGCTCCACCGAAAAACTCTCTGCTTTGCCTTCAGCCAGGGATCGCCCAGCTCAGCTCTCTCTGCCTCAAGCAGAAACTCGAGGGTGCATCCAGCCTGCAGGAAGAAGAGTGCCTTTGCCTGAGCACTGCTATGCTGGGGCAGCTCCCTGAAGGCTTCCTGGGGCCTCCTCTCCCCTCACACAGTCATGCCATTCAGCCCACCCGGGGAGCAAAGGTGCCCCTCAGCAGGGCTCAGGGGACGGCCTATGTGTGTTTCCATGGCTGGGAAAGGGCAGATCCAGAAGCTGGGTGTGCACTTGGGAATGGGGCCTGATGGGCATAGCCGGCCTTCCCTGCTTGGGAAGCAGGAGATCTGGGGCCTCCGAGCTGCATGCCAATCCCCCTCCCTGGATGCCCCTCTTGCTTCTTCTCTGCTGCCAAGCCTCTCTCACCACACGTGCGTCTCATCGAAAGGAGCAGGCTGCTTGCCATTCTTTGCAAGGACCTCATCCCACAGGCCTCGTTTCCTCGAACGGGAGTGCACATTGACCCAGAGCCTCCAGAGGAGCTGCTGTCTCTCCAGCCACAAAGGCCTGCAGCCGAATCCATGACAGCCTGCTGCATGGAGGGCTTCTATGGGAGAGTGCCATACATCCCAGGCGGGTGCTCCTTTGGCACACCGCTTTCCATGGGGAAACACTGTGTGTGCCAAGTGTCTCCTGTGTGCAGAAAATGTAGCCCCGGTGCCCGAGGTGCAGGGACTCCTCTTTGCACCCAGAGCAATGTGCTAGGCAGGCCTCCCATGCTGGGAGAGCCTCCACTTCCCCAACTGTGCAACTGCCTCAGGAACACATTTCTAGGGAGTGTGGGCCTGACAGGCAGGGCGGCCCGAGTGAGGAACGAGGATTGCAGGGGAAAGCCACTGCACTGAGCCTTGCCCCTGGAAGGCCTCGCTTCAAGGCTCTCAGCACCAGGCCCAGCCTGCAATGAGGCTGCAGCCTGGCCTCAAGTCCCAGGCTTGAACTGGGCACGGCTAGCTCGGAGCCCACCCCAGGCTCAGCCAGGCCTCCCTAAGGCCTGTGCTGGCCTAGGCCACTGCCAGCCAGCAGGACCTCGATGGAGCACAGTTCATTCGAGAAGGCCCCAGGGAGGTACCCGTGTGTCTCTTGCACTGCTCGGAAGCTGCAGGTTCAGAGGCTGTGTGTGCAGGTTGCCGTTGGGGCCTGAGGTCCAAACAGTCATAAGCCAACTTTCAAGCGGGACTCCTGCTGCCTCGTAGCTGCCTGCCACACACCCTGGCTGCCTGTGCTGTCTGCACTGCCGGCAGGCCTCTGGGGGCACAGGCCAGTCGAGGCCAAGAAACAAGGTGCTTGCTCTCCCCTTGCTAGGACCTCCTCCTTACAGCACTCTGGACCAGGGCACACATGCCCCTGGACCAGCAGCCTGCAAGGAAGCTGCTGCTTAGCCATCCACAAAGGCCTGCAGCCCTTGGCAGGGAGCCTTCTGCTAAGGACAGCTTTCCCACTCCCAAGCCTTGCAGGAGTTCCTGGAGGCTCAGGCCTGCAGCGTTTTCCATCACAGAGCACTGGGGACCCAAAGCCTCCCCTGCGGCTTCCGAGCACCCTGCAACCCACAGGCCCTTGGCACCCACTCTGTTGCCAGAGGCAAGTCCTAGGCAGGACTCTCGAGCTTGTAGAGCCAGAGGGTCTCCAGCTTGGAAGCCTGCTCAGGAGCTCAGTGGGAGCCAGGCTTCTGCTTCCACGCTGGTTGGCCAGCAGATGGAGGCATCGCTCCACCGAAAAACTCTCTGCTTTGCCTTCAGCCAGGGATCGCCCAGCTCAGCTCTCTCTGCCTCAAGCAGAAACTCGAGGGTGCATCCAGCCTGCAGGAGGAAGAGTGCCTTTGCCTGAGCACTGCTATGCTGGGGCAGCTCCCTGAAGGCTTCCTGGGGCCTCCTCTCCCCTCACACAGTCATGCCATTCAGCCCACCCGGGGAGCAAAGGTGCCCCTCGGCAGGGCTCAGGGGACGGCCTATGTGTGTTTCCATGGCTGGGAAAGGGCAGATCCAGAAGCTGGGTGTGCACTTGGGAATGGGGCCTGATGGGCATAGCCGGCCTTCCCTGCTTGGGAAGCAGGAGATCTGGGGCCTCCGAGCTGCATGCCAATCCCCCTCCCTGGATGCCCCTCTTGCTTCTTCTCTGCTGCCAAGCCTCTCTCACCACACGTGCGTCTCATCGAAAGGAGCAGGCTGCTTGCCATTCTTTGCAAGGACCTCACCCCAC
This sequence comes from Hippopotamus amphibius kiboko, assembly GCF_030028045.1. Taxonomy (NCBI): domain Eukaryota; kingdom Metazoa; phylum Chordata; class Mammalia; order Artiodactyla; family Hippopotamidae; genus Hippopotamus; species Hippopotamus amphibius. The sequence continues at coordinate 474,515 of NW_026648282.1, forward strand.
AGGCCTCGTTTCCTCGAACGGGAGTGCACATTGACCCAGAGCCTCCAGAGGAGCTGCTGTCTCTGCAGCCACAAAGGCCTGCAGCCGAATCCATGACAGCCTGCTGCATGGAGGGCTTCTATGGGAGAGTGCCATACATCCCAGGCGGGTGCTCCTTTGGCACACCGCTTTCCATGGGGAAACACTGTGTGTGCCAAGTGTCTCCTGTGTGCAGAAAATGTAGCCCCGGTGCCCGAGGTGCAGGGACTCCTCTTTGCACCCAGAGCAATGTGCTAGGCAGGCCTCCCATGCTGGGAGAGCCTCCACTTCCCCAACTGTGCAACTGCCTCAGGAACACATTTCTAGGGAGTGTGGGCCTGACAGGCAGGGCGGCCCGAGTGAGGAACGAGGATTGCAGGGGAAAGCCACTGCACTGAGCCTTGCCCCTGGAAGGCCTCGCTTCAAGGCTCTCAGCACCAGGCCCAGCCTGCAATGAGGCTGCAGCCTGGCCTCAAGTCCCAGGCTTGAACTGGGCACGGCTAGCTCGGAGCCCACCCCAGGCTCAGCCAGGCCTCCCTAAGGCCTGTGCTGGCCTAGGCCACTGCCAGCCAGCAGGACCTCGATGGAGCACAGTTCATTCGAGAAGGCCCCAGGGAGGTACCCGTGTGTCTCTTGCACTGCTCGGAAGCTGCAGGTTCAGAGGCTGTGTGTGCAGGTTGCCGTTGGGGCCTGAGGTCCAAACAGTCATAAGCCAACTTTCAAGCGGGACTCCTGCTGCCTCGTAGCTGCCTGCCACACACCCTGGCTGCCTGTGCTGTCTGCACTGCCGGCAGGCCTCTGGGGGCACAGGCCAGTCGAGGCCAAGAAACAAGGTGCTTGCTCTCCCCTTGCTAGGACCTCCTCCTTACAGCACTCTGGACCAGGGCACACATGCCCCTGGACCAGCAGCCTGCAAGGAAGCTGCTGCTTAGCCATCCACAAAGGCCTGCAGCCCTTGGCAGGGAGCCTTCTGCTAAGGACAGCTTTCCCACTCCCAAGCCTTGCAGGAGTTCCTGGAGGCTCAGGCCTGCAGCGTTTTCCATCACAGAGCACTGGGCACCCAAAGCCTCCCCTGCGGCTTCCGAGCACCCTGCAACCCACAGGCCCTTGGCACCCACTCTGTTGCCAGAGGCAAGTCCTAGGCAGGACTCTCGAGCTTGTAGAGCCAGAGGGTCTCCAGCTTGGAAGCCTGCTCAGGAGCTCAGTGGGAGCCAGGCTTCTGCTTCCACGCTGGTTGGCCAGCAGATGGAGGCAATGCTCCACCGAAAAACTCTCTGCTTTGCCTTCAGCCAGGGATCGCCCAGCTCAGCTCTCTCTGCCTCAAGCAGAAACTCGAGGGTGCATCCAGCCTGCAGGAAGAAGAGTGCCTTTGCCTGAGCACTGCTATGCTGGGGCAGCTCCCTGAAGGCTTCCTGGGGCCTCCTCTCCCCTCACACAGTCATGCCATTCAGCCCACCCGGGGAGCAAAGGTGCCCCTCAGCAGGGCTCAGGGGACGGCCTATGTGTGTTTCCATGGCTGGGAAAGGGCAGATCCAGAAGCTGGGTGTGCACTTGGGAATGGGGCCTGATGGGCATAGCCGGCCTTCCCTGCTTGGGAAGCAGGAGATCTGGGGCCTCCGAGCTGCATGCCAATCCCCCTCCCTGGATGCCCCTCTTGCTTCTTCTCTGCTGCCAAGCCTCTCTCACCACACGTGCGTCTCATCGAAAGGAGCAGGCTGCTTGCCATTCTTTGCAAGGACCTCATCCCACAGGCCTCGTTTCCTCGAACGGGAGTGCACATTGACCCAGAGCCTCCAGAGGAGCTGCTGTCTCTCCAGCCACAAAGGCCTGCAGCCGAATCCATGACAGCCTGCTGCATGGAGGGCTTCTATGGGAGAGTGCCATACATCCCAGGCGGGTGCTCCTTTGGCACACCGCTTTCCATGGGGAAACACTGTGTGTGCCAAGTGTCTCCTGTGTGCAGAAAATGTAGCCCCGGTGCCCGAGGTGCAGGGACTCCTCTTTGCACCCAGAGCAATGTGCTAGGCAGGCCTCCCATGCTGGGAGAGCCTCCACTTCCCCAACTGTGCAACTGCCTCAGGAACACATTTCTAGGGAGTGTGGGCCTGACAGGCAGGGCGGCCCGAGTGAGGAACGAGGATTGCAGGGGAAAGCCACTGCACTGAGCCTTGCCCCTGGAAGGCCTCGCTTCAAGGCTCTCAGCACCAGGCCCAGCCTGCAATGAGGCTGCAGCCTGGCCTCAAGTCCCAGGCTTGAACTGGGCACGGCTAGCTCGGAGCCCACCCCAGGCTCAGCCAGGCCTCCCTAAGGCCTGTGCTGGCCTAGGCCACTGCCAGCCAGCAGGACCTCGATGGAGCACAGTTCATTCGAGAAGGCCCCAGGGAGGTACCCGTGTGTCTCTTGCACTGCTCGGAAGCTGCAGGTTCAGAGGCTGTGTGTGCAGGTTGCCGTTGGGGCCTGAGGTCCAAACAGTCATAAGCCAACTTTCAAGCGGGACTCCTGCTGCCTCGTAGCTGCCTGCCACACACCCTGGCTGCCTGTGCTGTCTGCACTGCCGGCAGGCCTCTGGGGGCACAGGCCAGTCGAGGCCAAGAAACAAGGTGCTTGCTCTCCCCTTGCTAGGACCTCCTCCTTACAGCACTCTGGACCAGGGCACACATGCCCCTGGACCAGCAGCCTGCAAGGAAGCTGCTGCTTAGCCATCCACAAAGGCCTGCAGCCCTTGGCAGGGAGCCTTCTGCTAAGGACAGCTTTCCCACTCCCAAGCCTTGCAGGAGTTCCTGGAGGCTCAGGCCTGCAGCGTTTTCCATCACAGAGCACTGGGGACCCAAAGCCTCCCCTGCGGCTTCCGAGCACCCTGCAACCCACAGGCCCTTGGCACCCACTCTGTTGCCAGAGGCAAGTCCTAGGCAGGACTCTCGAGCTTGTAGAGCCAGAGGGTCTCCAGCTTGGAAGCCTGCTCAGGAGCTCAGTGGGAGCCAGGCTTCTGCTTCCACGCTGGTTGGCCAGCAGATGGAGGCATCGCTCCACCGAAAAACTCTCTGCTTTGCCTTCAGCCAGGGATCGCCCAGCTCAGCTCTCTCTGCCTCAAGCAGAAACTCGAGGGTGCATCCAGCCTGCAGGAGGAAGAGTGCCTTTGCCTGAGCACTGCTATGCTGGGGCAGCTCCCTGAAGGCTTCCTGGGGCCTCCTCTCCCCTCACACAGTCATGCCATTCAGCCCACCCGGGGAGCAAAGGTGCCCCTCGGCAGGGCTCAGGGGACGGCCTATGTGTGTTTCCATGGCTGGGAAAGGGCAGATCCAGAAGCTGGGTGTGCACTTGGGAATGGGGCCTGATGGGCATAGCCGGCCTTCCCTGCTTGGGAAGCAGGAGATCTGGGGCCTCCGAGCTGCATGCCAATCCCCCTCCCTGGATGCCCCTCTTGCTTCTTCTCTGCTGCCAAGCCTCTCTCACCACACGTGCGTCTCATCGAAAGGAGCAGGCTGCTTGCCATTCTTTGCAAGGACCTCACCCCACAGGCCTCGTTTCCTCGAACGGGAGTGCACATTGACCCAGAGCCTCCAGAGGAGCTGCTGTCTCTGCAGCCACAAAGGCCTGCAGCCGAATCCATGACAGCCTGCTGCATGGAGGGCTTCTATGGGAGAGTGCCATACATCCCAGGCGGGTGCTCCTTTGGCACACCGCTTTCCATGGGGAAACACTGTGTGTGCCAAGTGTCTCCTGTGTGCAGAAAATGTAGCCCCGGTGCCCGAGGTGCAGGGACTCCTCTTTGCACCCAGAGCAATGTGCTAGGCAGGCCTCCCATGCTGGGAGAGCCTCCACTTCCCCAACTGTGCAACTGCCTCAGGAACACATTTCTAGGGAGTGTGGGCCTGACAGGCAGGGCGGCCCGAGTGAGGAACGAGGATTGCAGGGGAAAGCCACTGCACTGAGCCTTGCCCCTGGAAGGCCTCGCTTCAAGGCTCTCAGCACCAGGCCCAGCCTGCAATGAGGCTGCAGCCTGGCCTCAAGTCCCAGGCTTGAACTGGGCACGGCTAGCTCGGAGCCCACCCCAGGCTCAGCCAGGCCTCCCTAAGGCCTGTGCTGGCCTAGGCCACTGCCAGCCAGCAGGACCTCGATGGAGCACAGTTCATTCGAGAAGGCCCCAGGGAGGTACCCGTGTGTCTCTTGCACTGCTCGGAAGCTGCAGGTTCAGAGGCTGTGTGTGCAGGTTGCCGTTGGGGCCTGAGGTCCAAACAGTCATAAGCCAACTTTCAAGCGGGACTCCTGCTGCCTCGTAGCTGCCTGCCACACACCCTGGCTGCCTGTGCTGTCTGCACTGCCGGCAGGCCTCTGGGGGCACAGGCCAGTCGAGGCCAAGAAACAAGGTGCTTGCTCTCCCCTTGCTAGGACCTCCTCCTTACAGCACTCTGGACCAGGGCACACATGCCCCTGGACCAGCAGCCTGCAAGGAAGCTGCTGCTTAGCCATCCACAAAGGCCTGCAGCCCTTGGCAGGGAGCCTTCTGCTAAGGACAGCTTTCCCACTCCCAAGCCTTGCAGGAGTTCCTGGAGGCTCAGGCCTGCAGCGTTTTCCATCACAGAGCACTGGGCACCCAAAGCCTCCCCTGCGGCTTCCGAGCACCCTGCAACCCACAGGCCCTTGGCACCCACTCTGTTGCCAGAGGCAAGTCCTAGGCAGGACTCTCGAGCTTGTAGAGCCAGAGGGTCTCCAGCTTGGAAGCCTGCTCAGGAGCTCAGTGGGAGCCAGGCTTCTGCTTCCACGCTGGTTGGCCAGCAGATGGAGGCAATGCTCCACCGAAAAACTCTCTGCTTTGCCTTCAGCCAGGGATCGCCCAGCTCAGCTCTCTCTGCCTCAAGCAGAAACTCGAGGGTGCATCCAGCCTGCAGGAAGAAGAGTGCCTTTGCCTGAGCACTGCTATGCTGGGGCAGCTCCCTGAAGGCTTCCTGGGGCCTCCTCTCCCCTCACACAGTCATGCCATTCAGCCCACCCGGGGAGCAAAGGTGCCCCTCAGCAGGGCTCAGGGGACGGCCTATGTGTGTTTCCATGGCTGGGAAAGGGCAGATCCAGAAGCTGGGTGTGCACTTGGGAATGGGGCCTGATGGGCATAGCCGGCCTTCCCTGCTTGGGAAGCAGGAGATCTGGGGCCTCCGAGCTGCATGCCAATCCCCCTCCCTGGATGCCCCTCTTGCTTCTTCTCTGCTGCCAAGCCTCTCTCACCACACGTGCGTCTCATCGAAAGGAGCAGGCTGCTTGCCATTCTTTGCAAGGACCTCATCCCACAGGCCTCGTTTCCTCGAACGGGAGTGCACATTGACCCAGAGCCTCCAGAGGAGCTGCTGTCTCTCCAGCCACAAAGGCCTGCAGCCGAATCCATGACAGCCTGCTGCATGGAGGGCTTCTATGGGAGAGTGCCATACATCCCAGGCGGGTGCTCCTTTGGCACACCGCTTTCCATGGGGAAACACTGTGTGTGCCAAGTGTCTCCTGTGTGCAGAAAATGTAGCCCCGGTGCCCGAGGTGCAGGGACTCCTCTTTGCACCCAGAGCAATGTGCTAGGCAGGCCTCCCATGCTGGGAGAGCCTCCACTTCCCCAACTGTGCAACTGCCTCAGGAACACATTTCTAGGGAGTGTGGGCCTGACAGGCAGGGCGGCCCGAGTGAGGAACGAGGATTGCAGGGGAAAGCCACTGCACTGAGCCTTGCCCCTGGAAGGCCTCGCTTCAAGGCTCTCAGCACCAGGCCCAGCCTGCAATGAGGCTGCAGCCTGGCCTCAAGTCCCAGGCTTGAACTGGGCACGGCTAGCTCGGAGCCCACCCCAGGCTCAGCCAGGCCTCCCTAAGGCCTGTGCTGGCCTAGGCCACTGCCAGCCAGCAGGACCTCGATGGAGCACAGTTCATTCGAGAAGGCCCCAGGGAGGAACCCGTGTGTCTCTTGCACTGCTCGGAAGCTGCAGGTTCAGAGGCTGTGTGTGCAGGTTGCCGTTGGGGCCTGAGGTCCAAACAGTCATAAGCCAACTTTCAAGCGGGACTCCTGCTGCCTCGTAGCTGCCTGCCACACACCCTGGCTGCCTGTGCTGTCTGCACTGCCGGCAGGCCTCTGGGGGCACAGGCCAGTCGAGGCCAAGAAACAAGGTGCTTGCTCTCCCCTTGCTAGGACCTCCTCCTTACAGCACTCTGGACCAGGGCACACATGCCCCTGGACCAGCAGCCTGCAAGGAAGCTGCTGCTTAGCCATCCACAAAGGCCTGCAGCCCTTGGCAGGGAGCCTTCTGCTAAGGACAGCTTTCCCACTCCCAAGCCTTGCAGGAGTTCCTGGAGGCTCAGGCCTGCAGCGTTTTCCATCACAGAGCACTGGGGACCCAAAGCCTCCCCTGCGGCTTCCGAGCACCCTGCAACCCACAGGCCCTTGGCACCCACTCTGTTGCCAGAGGCAAGTCCTAGGCAGGACTCTCGAGCTTGTAGAGCCAGAGGGTCTCCAGCTTGGAAGCCTGCTCAGGAGCTCAGTGGGAGCCAGGCTTCTGCTTCCACGCTGGTTGGCCAGCAGATGGAGGCATCGCTCCACCGAAAAACTCTCTGCTTTGCCTTCAGCCAGGGATCGCCCAGCTCAGCTCTCTCTGCCTCAAGCAGAAACTCGAGGGTGCATCCAGCCTGCAGGAGGAAGAGTGCCTTTGCCTGAGCACTGCTATGCTGGGGCAGCTCCCTGAAGGCTTCCTGGGGCCTCCTCTCCCCTCACACAGTCATGCCATTCAGCCCACCCGGGGAGCAAAGGTGCCCCTCGGCAGGGCTCAGGGGACGGCCTATGTGTGTTTCCATGGCTGGGAAAGGGCAGATCCAGAAGCTGGGTGTGCACTTGGGAATGGGGCCTGATGGGCATAGCCGGCCTTCCCTGCTTGGGAAGCAGGAGATCTGGGGCCTCCGAGCTGCATGCCAATCCCCCTCCCTGGATGCCCCTCTTGCTTCTTCTCTGCTGCCAAGCCTCTCTCACCACACGTGCGTCTCATCGAAAGGAGCAGGCTGCTTGCCATTCTTTGCAAGGACCTCACCCCACAGGCCTCGTTTCCTCGAACGGGAGTGCACATTGACCCAGAGCCTCCAGAGGAGCTGCTGTCTCTCCAGCCACAAAGGCCTGCAGCCGAATCCATGACAGCCTGCTGCATGGAGGGCTTCTATGGGAGAGTGCCATACATCCCAGGCGGGTGCTCCTTTGGCACACCGCTTTCCATGGGGAAACACTGTGTGTGCCAAGTGTCTCCTGTGTGCAGAAAATGTAGCCCCGGTGCCCGAGGTGCAGGGACTCCTCTTTGCACCCAGAGCAATGTGCTAGGCAGGCCTCCCATGCTGGGAGAGCCTCCACTTCCCCAACTGTGCAACTGCCTCAGGAACACATTTCTAGGGAGTGTGGGCCTGACAGGCAGGGCGGCCCGAGTGAGGAACGAGGATTGCAGGGGAAAGCCACTGCACTGAGCCTTGCCCCTGGAAGGCCTCGCTTCAAGGCTCTCAGCACCAGGCCCAGCCTGCAATGAGGCTGCAGCCTGGCCTCAAGTCCCAGGCTTGAACTGGGCACGGCTAGCTCGGAGCCCACCCCAGGCTCAGCCAGGCCTCCCTAAGGCCTGTGCTGGCCTAGGCCACTGCCAGCCAGCAGGACCTCGATGGAGCACAGTTCATTCGAGAAGGCCCCAGGGAGGTACCCGTGTGTCTCTTGCACTGCTCGGAAGCTGCAGGTTCAGAGGCTGTGTGTGCAGGTTGCCGTTGGGGCCTGAGGTCCAAACAGTCATAAGCCAACTTTCAAGCGGGACTCCTGCTGCCTCGTAGCTGCCTGCCACACACCCTGGCTGCCTGTGCTGTCTGCACTGCCGGCAGGCCTCTGGGGGCACAGGCCAGTCGAGGCCAAGAAACAAGGTGCTTGCTCTCCCCTTGCTAGGACCTCCTCCTTACAGCACTCTGGACCAGGGCACACATGCCCCTGGACCAGCAGCCTGCAAGGAAGCTGCTGCTTAGCCATCCACAAAGGCCTGCAGCCCTTGGCAGGGAGCCTTCTGCTAAGGACAGCTTTCCCACTCCCAAGCCTTGCAGGAGTTCCTGGAGGCTCAGGCCTGCAGCGTTTTCCATCACAGAGCACTGGGCACCCAAAGCCTCCCCTGCGGCTTCCGAGCACCCTGCAACCCACAGGCCCTTGGCACCCACTCTGTTGCCAGAGGCAAGTCCTAGGCAGGACTCTCGAGCTTGTAGAGCCAGAGGGTCTCCAGCTTGGAAGCCTGCTCAGGAGCTCAGTGGGAGCCAGGCTTCTGCTTCCACGCTGGTTGGCCAGCAGATGGAGGCAATGCTCCACCGAAAAACTCTCTGCTTTGCCTTCAGCCAGGGATCGCCCAGCTCAGCTCTCTCTGCCTCAAGCAGAAACTCGAGGGTGCATCCAGCCTGCAGGAAGAAGAGTGCCTTTGCCTGAGCACTGCTATGCTGGGGCAGCTCCCTGAAGGCTTCCTGGGGCCTCCTCTCCCCTCACACAGTCATGCCATTCAGCCCACCCGGGGAGCAAAGGTGCCCCTCAGCAGGGCTCAGGGGACGGCCTATGTGTGTTTCCATGGCTGGGAAAGGGCAGATCCAGAAGCTGGGTGTGCACTTGGGAATGGGGCCTGATGGGCATAGCCGGCCTTCCCTGCTTGGGAAGCAGGAGATCTGGGGCCTCCGAGCTGCATGCCAATCCCCCTCCCTGGATGCCCCTCTTGCTTCTTCTCTGCTGCCAAGCCTCTCTCACCACACGTGCGTCTCATCGAAAGGAGCAGGCTGCTTGCCATTCTTTGCAAGGACCTCATCCCACAGGCCTCGTTTCCTCGAACGGGAGTGCACATTGACCCAGAGCCTCCAGAGGAGCTGCTGTCTCTCCAGCCACAAAGGCCTGCAGCCGAATCCATGACAGCCTGCTGCATGGAGGGCTTCTATGGGAGAGTGCCATACATCCCAGGCGGGTGCTCCTTTGGCACACCGCTTTCCATGGGGAAACACTGTGTGTGCCAAGTGTCTCCTGTGTGCAGAAAATGTAGCCCCGGTGCCCGAGGTGCAGGGACTCCTCTTTGCACCCAGAGCAATGTGCTAGGCAGGCCTCCCATGCTGGGAGAGCCTCCACTTCCCCAACTGTGCAACTGCCTCAGGAACACATTTCTAGGGAGTGTGGGCCTGACAGGCAGGGCGGCCCGAGTGAGGAACGAGGATTGCAGGGGAAAGCCACTGCACTGAGCCTTGCCCCTGGAAGGCCTCGCTTCAAGGCTCTCAGCACCAGGCCCAGCCTGCAATGAGGCTGCAGCCTGGCCTCAAGTCCCAGGCTTGAACTGGGCACGGCTAGCTCGGAGCCCACCCCAGGCTCAGCCAGGCCTCCCTAAGGCCTGTGCTGGCCTAGGCCACTGCCAGCCAGCAGGACCTCGATGGAGCACAGTTCATTCGAGAAGGCCCCAGGGAGGAACCCGTGTGTCTCTTGCACTGCTCGGAAGCTGCAGGTTCAGAGGCTGTGTGTGCAGGTTGCCGTTGGGGCCTGAGGTCCAAACAGTCATAAGCCAACTTTCAAGCGGGACTCCTGCTGCCTCGTAGCTGCCTGCCACACACCCTGGCTGCCTGTGCTGTCGGCACTGCCGGCAGGCCTCTGGGGGCACAGGCCAGTCGAGGCCAAGAAACAAGGTGCTTGCTCTCCCCTTGCTAGGACCTCCTCCTTACAGCACTCTGGACCAGGGCACACATGCCCCTGGACCAGCAGCCTGCAAGGAAGCTGCTGCTTAGCCATCCACAAAGGCCTGCAGCCCTTGGCAGGGAGCCTTCTGCTAAGGACAGCTTTCCCACTCCCAAGCCTTGCAGGAGTTCCTGGAGGCTCAGGCCTGCAGCGTTTTCCATCACAGAGCACTGGGGACCCAAAGCCTCCCCTGCGGCTTCCGAGCACCCTGCAACCCACAGGCCCTTGGCACCCACTCTGTTGCCAGAGGCAAGTCCTAGGCAGGACTCTCGAGCTTGTAGAGCCAGAGGGTCTCCAGCTTGGAAGCCTGCTCAGGAGCTCAGTGGGAGCCAGGCTTCTGCTTCCACGCTGGTTGGCCAGCAGATGGAGGCATCGCTCCACCGAAAAACTCTCTGCTTTGCCTTCAGCCAGGGATCGCCCAGCTCAGCTCTCTCTGCCTCAAGCAGAAACTCGAGGGTGCATCCAGCCTGCAGGAGGAAGAGTGCCTTTGCCTGAGCACTGCTATGCTGGGGCAGCTCCCTGAAGGCTTCCTGGGGCCTCCTCTCCCCTCACACAGTCATGCCATTCAGCCCACCCGGGGAGCAAAGGTGCCCCTCGGCAGGGCTCAGGGGACGGCCTATGTGTGTTTCCATGGCA